>NW_028241763.1:0-50644 GCF_964263255.1 Lissotriton vulgaris | reverse complement strand
TCAAAGCCAAATGTAACTTATGGTAGAATGTTGCTAGAATTAATATGTTGTTTTATTTCGTTTTTAAAGGGAGTTGCAGTGGGGAAGCTTATCATGAAGTGATGCACTTTCTCACGTATCGTCCTTTAGTAGTCATTTAGTAGGATATTTATTACGTGTTTCACGGAAGAACATAAAGAAATCCCGTGAATGATACTATTGAGTACGAGTGCCTTTCTCTGAATTTCATTTTACCATTTCTACAGATGAACATGCATGTTCATCTGTAGAAATGGTAAAATGAAATTCAGTGGACAATATAGTATGTGCTGTTTGGACTGGGCAGAAACTCCTGCATAGATTGTAGCAAAATGTATAGAATGAAACAATGGCCAAGAATAATGAATAGCATAAGGGTAAAAAGTGGGGTAAATGGCACTCAGCCCGAGGAACAAATGCGATATCATTGGGGGGGCGTGGCCAACCGGGCAGCGAGATGGCTGCTCTGTGAGTGAGCTCCGCCGGCTGCACACACTAATCCTATAATTATCCTGCTCCGTGCACTCGAGGGGCCCTGATCTGCACACGGGTCGACGGCCGACACCCAGCTGACCCTTCGACCAAACTTTGGTGTGTACCGGACGCCAGGAGACGGAACTGTGACCTTGGGCGTTCTGGCCTGGCTGACGCGGAGTCGGAGGCCCACTGCTGCGGAGCCTGGATCGGGTGACGTCGCCAACTACAGCCCGGGGATCAGAGGGCCTCCAGGTAACCCCCGAGCGGCAACGTGCGTGCCCTAATACGGACACGCCGCTAATCCAGGCTGCACCGGTGGGACACTGTTACACCAGGGCGGCGGCTTACGACTCGACTGGCCCAGCGCACACAAGTAAACTAGCACTTAACTCCCTGGGGCCACCATCGGCGAGGCACTTGAGGCGGGTCCGCCTTTTTGCTTGGGGGATTGGCTCTCGGCCAGAGGCAGCACGCGGACTCGACCCACTGAACAAGGCCTGGGAGCGACCCCCACACACGATGGGAGCACGGTGTCGGACGGCTCTACAAGGGAGGGCGTTCGAGTGCTTGAGCCCCTCATGCTCAGGGACTGGGGCTATTACTGGCGCCATTAATCTGCATAGCAAGACACTGTGAGTACATATATTTGCTGCCATATACTAGCGCCTACGGGCGCCTACTGTCTGGTCGTGCTCCTCCGATCATCCACAGTGCTCTCGTGCATGCCGCCATCGGGCTGCTCTAGCATGCCACGCCTTGGTGGGTCCGCCATTTTGTGGCAGAATTGCGCGCTGGGCTGACCGCTTCCTGCAGGTCGATTCTCCCTGAAGAATCGAGCCGCCCCACGAAGCCACGCGCACGAAGTCAGTACGGCTTGTCTGTGTCGTATGCACATAGCCCCCCGAGCTCTGCCCGTGCCAGTGGGTTGCCTTGATTGGACCTGCGGCTACACCCACGTGGCCCTCTGCATTGTGCACTCCGCTACGTGACACACTTTGGGATACAAGATGCGAGGGAGAAATGACGCGCGGCAGCCCAAGCTCAATTTTGAACAAAAACGCCAGGCCAAGCAGAACGCGGCTGATCAAGATAAAGATGAGTCTTCCTCGCAAGGGGCCGTTGCAGACATTGATTTTGGTGCGCTGATGATGGAAGTCAGATCGAGTCTGAAAAGCATAGACACCAAACTGGATGCTATGTCCTCACAGCAGGAATCGGTTAAGACAAAGGTGGACGCACATGAAACTAGGTTGGACTGCCTGGAAAATAGACATACCGAGTGCTGTGAGTTCCAACAAAACACCAAACAACACATTACAAACATTGAAAAAGAATTGGAGTCCCTACATGCTAAGACAGACGATTTGGAGGCACGTTCCCGGAGATCAAACATTTGCATCACAGGAATTCCGGAGACGACGAACACTGGCAGAATAGAGGTGTTTGTGGTGGATCTACTACATGAACTCTTCGATCCGGACCTCTCACAGGTATTTACGGTCGAAAGGGCGCATAGATCGCTTGGAAAGAAGCCGCCGGTGGGTGCAACGCCACTTCCTATTCTTGCTAAACTTCTGAATTTCCAAGACAGAGACCTCATCCTACGCCTCCCTAGGGAGAAGGGTAAGACTACACACAAGGGAAATAATATATCCTTCTACCCTGACTTTACCCCCCTGGTGCAGGCCGCCCAAAAGGAATTCATGCCGGCCAAGAGACTGTTGCTGCAATCTGGTGTCCAATATTCACTCTTGTATCCAGCAAAGCTGAGGGTGGTGCATGAGAGCACCACGCACTACTTTACAGATGCACAATCTGCACTAAAATTTGCAAAACACATTTGCGGGTCCGGGGCGAAACGGAAATCAGTGATAATGATTGAATACTTTACAGTTATGTACAATGTGGTATCATCTTTATGAGTCTCTCTTACTTTGCTTAAGTTGTCCATTCCCCCTGCACTTTTCGTAGTTCTGCTTGCCTTGATTTGGGTTGGGGGAGGAGGCTGAGTAGTAGCCCCTATTACGTGTATGCTGATGCTGGTTCACACTACATTTATTATGCTCTGCTGAGGTGGCGATAGTTGACCCTGCGACGGGGTAACCTTTTGAGTTGTGGAGTTTCCCATTTGAGTGCAGCCACCCTGCGCAAACAGGGGTGTATGCCAGGAGCACCACGCCCCCATGGGGTGTCTCCCACTGTTTCTGTTTCTAGTTTGCCAACACGCTATGCGTGTCTTTGTAAGGGATTTATCACAACCTGATTGGGGGGTTGGTGAGGGTGGGGGAGGTGGGGGGAGTTGGGGAGTTTGATAGTAACTAAGGTTTGGTGCGATAGAGGATTTTGTGCAAAAAATGATATGAACATGGTATTGCTATGCTCACAATGGGTTGGTTTGTCCGGGGGCACTGTGTCGGGCAGTGGACTAGGACATTGTGAACTGAAAGCGTTACGAAATGGGGGGCATTAAGTTGTGGACGTGGAACATTAGGGGGCTTGGGGACTACAAAAAAGGCAGATTGATGCACGGGATGCTCGCTAGACATAATGTGGATATATGTTTTCTGCAGGAGACACACATCAACTCCTCTCCTTCGCCTAGATTAAGACACTCTAGATGGTCACAGGTGTACTCTGTGATTTATTCCAACTACGCTAGGGTGTGGCGACACTTATCCGCAGGGGCCTAGACTGGAAAGAGCATGAACTTATACTGGACAAGGAGGGGAGATATGTTATTGCACATAGCTCACTACAAGGCAGACCGCTAGTACTTGCGGCCATTTACGGCCCGAATGTGGATGACCCGGAATTTTTTCAGAATGTTTGGGCTCGGATCATGCTACTAGATTGTTCACAGATTGTCTTGGGGCGATTTCAACGTGGTGCTTAGTGACGAATTGGATCGCAGAGGCGCAGGCAAACCCACACATGCTAGAGCTCGCCAGGCGATTTTTGACGTAATGTATGAGGGTCTGCTGTCAGATGTGTGGAGATCTAGACATCCCGGGGACACTGTGGGGACATGCATAACGAGCCAACATGCAGCTTGGTCCCGCCTGGACTATTGGCTGGTGTCTCCTGACGTGGCATCGTGGGTGGTAGACGTGGACATACAGGCCAGATCACTCTCAGACCATGCCCCCTGCCTGTTGGAGTTAAAGGTGCCCGATGCCCCAAAGAGAGCATTTTCCTGGCGCCTGCCCCCCCATGCACTCACTGATTCTGCCTTCACTGAAGAAATTAGGACGGATATTGTGAAATATTTTGAAGATAATGCAGGCTCGGCATCCACTGAGGCTATAGTATGGGACGCATTCATACACAAGCACCACTGCACTGCCTTAAACCTTAAAACACTATCCCTAGCATAACCCCGTACACTACATAAACACCACTGCACTATGCTAGAACACTACCCCAGAATGATCCCCTACACTACCCAAACACCATTGCACTACTCTAAACCTTAAATCTACCGCAGCACTCAATCAATCAATCAGGAGTTTGTTAAAGCGTGACTACTCACCCATAAGGGTCTCAAGGCGCTAGGGGTGGGGGTGGGGTGCAGGTTCCATTTCATCAAGGAGGGGGTCTGTCGAAAAGCCAGGTTTTGAGGTTTCTTGCGAAGATGGGGAGCGATGTTGTCTGTCTGAGGTGGAGCGGAAGGGCGTTCCATTCTTTGGCCGCGAGGAAGGAGAAGGAGCGGCCTCCCGATCTGGTCTTTCTGGTGTGGGGGACCACGGTGTAGGAAAGCTGGGCTGATCGTAGGGTCCTTTGGGGTGCGTGGAATTTGAGTCGGCTGTTCAGGTATGCTGGTCCGGTGCCATGGAGGGCCTTGTGTGCGTGGGTGAGCATCTTAAAGGTGATTCTCGCCTCGACGGGGAGCCAGTGGAGTGTGCGCAGGTGCTGGGAGATGTGGCAGTGTTTTGGCAGGTTGAGGACCAGTCTTGCGGCAGCATTCTGGATGTTCTGTAGCTTGCGGATGAGGTTTTTGTTTATTCCGGCGTAGAGTGCGGTGCCGTAGTCGAGTCTGCTGGTGACCAGGGCGTGAGTGACTGTCTCGACCTCTTACACTACCCTAACAGCACTGTAATACCTTAGAACACTATCCCAGCACAACCTCCTACACTATCCAAACACCATTGCACTACCCTAAACCTTAAATCTACCCCAGCACGACCCCTTACCCTACCCAAACACCACTGTACTATCCTACTACTACATTTATAGGAAATATTGTTATTTGTCTAGAATCACACTGTGAGTCAGTGTTCATTTGGAAAATTATAGAGAGAATGATTTGGTTGGTTGATGTGTTTGCAGACATATAAGTACATGTACTCTTGCAGTGACACTACTCCCTACATTACACCAACACCACTGCACTACCCTAAACCCTTAATCTACCCCCAGCACAACCCCCTACACTACCCATTCACCACTGCACTACCCTAAACTCTAAAACACTATACCAGCACGACCTCCTACACTACCCAAACACCATTGCACTACTCTAAACCTTAAATCTACCCCACCATGACCCCCTACACTACCCAAAGACTACTGCACTACCCTAAAACACTACCATAGCACGACTCTCTACATTACACAAACACCCGTGCACTACACTAAAGTCAAAATCTACCCCTAGTACCATTCCTTCACTACATAAAACCCACTGTACTACCCTAAACACTAAAACACTACCCAGCATGACTCCCTACAGTACACAAACACCATTGCACTACCTAAACCTGAAATTTACCCCAGCATGACCTCCTACACTACCCAAACACCACTGAACTATCCTAGAATACTACCCCAGCAGGACCCCCTACACTACACAAAGATCACTGCACTACCCTAAACTCTAAATCTACCCCCAGTACGACCACCTACACTACCCATTCACCCGTGCAGTACCCTAAACTCTAAAACACTACCCCAGCAAGACCCCCTACACTACTCAAACACTATTACACTACCCTAAACCTTGAATCTACCCCAGCATGACCTCCTACACTACCCAAACACTACTGCACTACCCTAGAATACTACCCTGGCACGACCCCCAACACTAGACAAACAACACTGCACTACTCTAAATTCTAAATCTGTACTGTTGCAAAACCATAGTGACTGTTTATGTACGATGTAGTAATCTATTTACTAAAGTAAAAGTGAACCAATTATGAATTCACTCAGCGTCTTTCCTTATAGTATTGTGATCATTTAGTAAATATGTATGTACTCATACAGTGCTTCAGGTTTTAGTGTTATGGGGTGCTTCAAACTGTGTGCACTATATATGTAGTGCTCTTACTTCCTTCACAGTTGTGCTTTAGGCCCGCTGTTACGAGATGAGTACGATTGAAATCACTGTTTCTAATGAAATTCAATATATTCTGAGAACAGCAAAAAAGGCAAATAAATTACTTTGTAAAATGTTAAAATTATTCTGTGATGTTAAAAATTTACTATTGTTTCTTTTCTTTTACATGTTCTAATTATAAAATATGGAATGTACTATATTTTACATTATAAAAAACAAGTGAATACAATGTGTAGTGTTTTTTAGATGTATTACTGCTGAGGTAAGTTTAAGTAAGTCTTAAAATGCACAATGGACTGTGTTTCCACACAGTTGAAAAAAAGGAAGATGGGTGGACTAGATTTGTGCAGAGAATTCCATTGCAGACAAGTATAAAATCGGACACAGCTTCAGAGCACCTGTCTGCAGGATACATGGTATAGTACACATATGGTGGTCTTGTATGTCCTCGTAATTTTAGAATTGTAGGAAATAAAACTATTTAACTTAAAGCACATCTCTAAGTGTTTTGTACATGTCACAGTAGGCCCATTCCTTTCTCTTCAGTGATATATAAATATGTGCTATAAGTTTCCTAAAACATAAGTACTCATCAATTTATTTTGTTCTCTGTTAGCAGTACAGAAATATACTCCTATAATAAGAATTGACCTAGCCATTAACTCTCTTTCTTGTTTACAAGGTGAGGAAAAGGCATTCTGTATACCTTTTGTTTTCCATGTAAATATAATGTCATCATATACACCACTTTACGTTGAAAAGGCGTTCTATAGGTTTTGCTGTGCATGTTTGCACAGAACAGTCATAGAAGAAGACATATGTCCAGTTTTATAAAAAATCATCAATCTGGCCATGTTTGTGAATGCTGCACCATCCTATAATTGGTGCAGCAAAGCACAACAAGGAGAATTGTTTTTACTTATCCTCATTTTTTCTCTTTCGATATATGCTACAATGCACAGCATATATTGAAGGAGAAAAATGTCTTTACTGATTGTTTTTGTACAGGAAGGTGTTCCTTCCTGCACAAAAACAATCTCTGCATGACACGGACATCCTTGCACCATGGTGCAAGGGTGCCTGCGTCACCACATGGTTGCAGTTTAAGCAGATGTGCAGAGGGAAGCACAGACTTGCAACATACTTATATACATATGTTGCATCCCTGTGCTTCGAAAGTACCACAGCATGCTGTAGTTACACAGTTTACTGTGTCATGCTGCAGCACTTCCTTATAGTTCTGCACTTATGCAATTATGCATTCACCACACATCACAAATGCATTCTTTCAGTCAATTATGCACTGCACATACATTCATCTAAACTTTCACACACTAGCATACAAGTTTAGCTCTTTTTTTAACTAGAGTAGGTAGTTCTGAAAATAACTTTTTTTGTTGTCTTCTAAATCTTCATTAGCAAGTCCATACATTATTGTAATATAGATGTTTCTGTTTCAGGTTACCCCTGACGAAGGGACGCTACAGTCCAGAAATGCATTAGGCTTTTTTTTAAAGCACTTATGTACTATTTCACATGTCATTCATGATGTAATGACCACATGTTATGATTTGCTTGTAATATGATGCACAGTTGTGAAACTATTATATTTTCTGGAATATAATATGATGTACAATAATGTATAATAAGATATATTTCAATATAAGTTTTGAATAGAAAATTTGGTTTATTATATTCACTTTTTGGTTGAAATTTTGAGCATTGTGTAGGGTTCACTAGGAATCCAGTGCACAGTGTGTACTACCACGTCGGTTAGTATTTATATTTCTTGACTCACAAGCTTGTCCAGACAGCAAGTGTCACATTATCTAGAGACTACCCAGTTTAAGGTTCATAACTATCACACTCGGTGTGCACCTCCTCCTTCCTAAAAACACTTTTCTGAGTTAAGACATATATGGCATAAATGCTCTCCACATCTAGCAGTGCATATTTTCTATTGGGGAAGATTCATCAACAATGTCCTGTTAATTTAAAGAGGGTCTGATTCAATGTTGATAGGGTTTTGTACGTACCTTAACACAAACAACTTTAATATACAAATGACGTCTGAGTTCAATAAACAGCCTTTGTTTTTTGGACACACAAATATACACTAGTATACTAGAGCCCACAGCATGCAACGCATTGCTACATGCTGCTAGTGCCCACCCAGCAATCCAATTGTCATCAATACCCTATGGTGATATGTTAAGGATTAAAAGAAATTGCAATGAGTCTGAGTCATGTGAAACTGATTTAGATCACCTGGCAAGTAGGTTCTTACAAAGGGGATATTCCAAAGAAGCCATAACAGGCACAATGAACAAAATAGCAAAAGTATCCAGAGAATCTTTGTTAAGAAAATGGAAGAAACAAATAAACAAGGTGGCATAGGCCACAATTTCCTTTTGTAACCTTATAGTAGTGACAGTAATTCTGGTTATAGAATACTACAAAGGCATCAGCACATACTTGGTACAGATAATACATTAATGCATATAATGCCACCGAAACCAAAGATGGTTCATGATTGAGACAACCAATACACGGCTACCGATTACACCAAACGTTGTTTTTCAAATCAAGTGCCTGTAATATGTGTAGTCTGGCCATGCACAATACAAACAGCTTCAGTTTTAATGGAAGTAAGACATTTATGATTGGGCGCTTCATCAACTGTAATACCAAATATGCTGTTTGTTTGCTGATCTTTGCATGTGGGGTCATTGATGTAGGAAGTACGCTTTGAGCCTTAAAAGAACAAATACAAGAACACATGCGTTCCATGAGAAACATTGGCCCTGCTTCGGTTAACTTTGCTCTGACAGCGGAGTTTGCGAAGTTTTTGAACTCCGCACTCCATTTGGAGTGCAACGTTTTCAAAACTGTGCACTCACAGCAGAGCGGAGTTCATCAATGCCAGGAGGACAGGAGTCAAGGACTAACCTACTCCTGCTGCTGGCTGCACTAGTCTTCTGCTACTGTGGTTGACTCGTAGAAGTCAATTAACAGGAAGAACTGCAGTGCGCATGCATGAAGGCATTTCTGATCCTATCATGGGATTTTATTGGGTCAGGCATTACTTCACGCATGCACACTGCAGTTCATCCTGTTATTTGAATTCCACGAGCCAGCCGGAGGAGCGGAAGATGAATGCTGCCAGCAGCAGAAGAAGAAAGAAAGGAACAAGGAAGGAAGCCAATGCTGCTGTACCCACCCACGAAGGACAGGAGGAGGCCCAGGACAGGTATGGTCAGGCCTTACTACGCGGCGATGTGGGAGGGTTTAGGGGGGGTGAGTGTGGGGGTGGGGATGCAGGTGTAACTCCGCCAGGCCATGGAGCTCTTCAGAATTTAAAAGGGTTTTCCACTAACTCAGTGATATTCCACGGCGTACAACTCCACAAGCTCTTTCCAAATTTACTTATTTCCCTGTTAGATGAATGCCTTAAACATTTGAAATCCACTGCTGGATCGCAAACTGTGCTGACACACTTGCCCCCCTCAAGAAAGCCACCAGAAGGCACATCAAGAATGCAAGCTGGTTCACCCCAATTCTCCAAGAATGAAGATGCTCCTGCAGACAACTCAAAACGACATGGAGAAACAACAAAACCCCAGAGACACGTACCGCCTACAAAGCGGCCACCTCAGTACACCACCATCCCAGTAAATCCACAAAGAAGAAATCCCTCCACTACAGATTCCTCATAAACACTCACAACACCAAAAAGATCTTCTCCATCATCAAGGAAGTCGCCAAACCCTGCGGTGAAATATCAGACGTCCCACTCTCCCAAGACCTCTGCAACAGACTCAGCACCTTCTTCCATCATAAAATTAAGATGATCTACGACAACTTCGACAACGAATACCTCCTCACCCCTCGAGCTTCCCCTCTATGTAATGCCACCCAACAGAGGCTGCTCAATTGGACAACGCTCATGACAGAAAGCACCCTGTACACCATGAAAAGCATCACCTCCGGAGCACCCTCAGAACCCTGCCTCACCACATTTTCCACAGAGCTGCCTCTGTCATTGCCCCCGAACAACGGTGGCCGATCAACTGCTCCTTCCAGACCGGCACCTTCCCCAATAACTGGAAACATGCCAAAGTCAACACCCCCCAAAGAAAGCCACCGCAGACTTCACAGATGTCAAAAACTTCAGGCCTATCTCCTTGCTTCCATTCACAGTCAGGGTCATCGAACAGGCTATCAATACCCAGCTAGCAAACTTAATTGAAGCAAGCAACGTCCGGGACATCTCCCAATCCAAATTCCGTAGCAACCACTGCACCAAGACTGCCCTTCTCGCTGCCACCAATGACATCCACTCCCTCCTTGACCAGGGCAAAACAGCAGCCCTTATCCTCCGGGACCTCTCGACTGCTTTCGACACCGTCTCCCACCATACCCTGGTCACCAGACACTATGAAACTAGAAACCGCAACAAGGCCCTCAACTGGATACACTCCTTCCTCACTGGCAGAACTCAGCGGGTCACACTCTTTCCCTACTTCCCAGAACTGATAGAGACCAACTGTGGAGTGTCCCAGGGCTAATCCTCAGCCCCACCCTCTTCAACATCTACATGGCACCCCTTGCAACCATCATCAGGAATCACAGACTCAACATCGTCTCCTATGCTGACAACACCTAGCTGATCCTCTCCCTCTCCAACGAACCCAATATCACCAAATGCAACTTCCAAGAAGGGATGAAAGCTGTTGCCACCTGGATGATCAGCTGCCTGACACTCAACTTAGAGAAAACAGAAGTCCTCATCCTTGGCTTCACCCACTCCACATGGGATGACTCCTGGTGGCCCCCCGCCCTCGGAAATTCTCCCCACCTGAAGGACCACGCACGAAACTCAGCATGAAATGAAATTAAATTAAATGAACATTTATAAAGCGTAACTGTCACTCCTAACGGAGTCTCCTGGCGCTAGCTACAACCGGTCAGATAGATGAAACCTAGATAAGCTTTTGGCAGTATTCCACGGATAACCCATAAATCCATGTTTTTAACTGTTTTCTAAACTGGCTCTCTTGTTTAATGGCCCTCAGTTCATTGGGCATGCTATTCCAATCTTTGGCTCCCAGAACAGTGGCTGTCTTTCCGCCTCTGGTAACTAGCTTAAATGTTGGGACGCAAAGCAAATTAGCCGTGGTTGACCTTAATGTTCTTGTCGTGATATACGGCTTAAATCTTGCTGAAAGATATCCCGGACCTAGCTTGTGGAAGGCTCTAAATGTTGTCAGGATCAGTTTGAACAGAATTCTCTTACAAACCGGTAACCAATGGAGGGTCTCTAATGCAGCTTTAGCCGAAGCTCTGCGTGGCAGACCCAGCACCAATCTGGCTGCTGCGTTCTGGACTACCTGTAGTCTCCTTAGGGTGGTTCTATTGATTCCCACAAGGAGACTATTACAGTAGTCCAATCTTGATGCTATCAGGGCCACTGCCACTGTCTTTCTAGCTCCCAGGGGAATTAGACTGAAGAACTTTCTCAAGGTTTTTATAAACCCAAAACAAGTCCCGATCAATTTCAGGACATGAGGCTTAAAAGACAGACCAGAGTCGAACCAGACCCCTAGGTTTCTAGCCACTTCCACAGTTGATGACGGTGCTGTGGTGTCATCTGGCCACCAATCCTTTGGATGGAAAGGATTGTCTTTCCCAATTGGTAAAATTTCTGTCTTGCTGGTATTACAGCAGAGATGATTTTCTCTCATCCACTGCAACACAGCCATCAGACAGTTTTTAAAATTTTCCTCTGCCTTGGTGTTGGCCTTATCCAATGAGAGGATCAATTGGGTATCGTCGGCGTACGAAGTTATCTCGATCCCATAGTTGGATATCAATGAGACGAGTGGGGCCATATATACATTAAATAACAGAGGACTCAGAGAAGCCCCCTGCGGCACCCCTGTAGAAATTACTTGTACTGGTGACCTGAATGATCCCAGCGCGATTGATTGTGTCCTGTTAGTCAAAAACGATGTTATCCATAACAAGGCTTGATCTGATATGCCACATGCTCTTAATCTGGTAATCAGGACTTAATGAGAAATTGAATCAAACGCTGCTGATAGGTCCAGCAATATCAGTACTGCCATCTTTCCTTCGTCCATGATAAATTTGATGGTATCTGTTATCTCAAGTAACGCCGACTCCGTAGAATATTTTAGTCGGAAACCAGATTGGCGAGAATGTAGGCCTTTGATGTTTCTAGGTAGTCTGCAAGCTCCTTGTGAACAATTTTCTCTGTAATTTTACCCAAGATATTGGTCTGTAATTGGTGATATCTAAGGAGTCAATATTTGGTTTCTTTTTTAAAGGTTTTACTATGGCATATTTCCAATCATCCGGAACTGACCCTGTGGACAGAGAAGAGTTCACAATCTCATTTATTACTGGGCTAACTATATCTATTATATGGTGTAGCAACAGCGGAGAGCAAGCATCCATTGGAGAACCTGATTTACAGGCCAAGATTGCATCTTTGGTCTGGGCAAGGGTGGCCGGTTCAAAAATTCGAAGGCCTGCTCTTTCATTGTTATTAAAGGTCCCCTGTGCTTCCAAAGAGTCCAAATGGTCATGATTCACAAAATTCTTTTGAATCATTTAAATTTTTTAATCGAAATGGACTGCAATATCATCGCATAACTTTTGAGAAGAAGGGATTTCAACGTGCAAACCATTTGGATCAATAAATGATCTTACAATCGCAAATATGTCTTTTTGATTGTGTATAGCCGTAGCAATTTTTTTTTTAAAATAAGTCTTTTTTGCTGACTTAATGGCCACGTGATAGATTTTCCTGCACTTTTTTAAAATCAGAGGAATGGAATCATCATACCCTCTTCTCCATCTGCGCTCCAATTTCTTGGATTGCAGGTGGAGTTCCTCTAGTTCTTTAGAAAACCAGGGGTCTTTATGTGGTTTCCTTTTACTTTGTTTTAATCCCTTTGGGAGGCCAGCTGGGACCAGTTCCTCCCCAATCTCCATCATCCAGGCCTGAAACCTACTAGAATCCTCCATAGGGTCTCCAGTAAGAATGGGAACTTTTTCTTTAGCCACTGTATGTAGCTGGTTATTTATGTACAAATGCTTCCACTCTTTCCTGGGAGGCCCTGCCACTGGCTTCCCCTGTCTAAGTTTAAATCAAGTAGCTGTCTAGTAGAGTTTCTCATACCTGAATCTAAACAGGCATGATGGCTGGCGCTGATCGCGGCAGGAGCGCGGACGGACGCAGACGGGCTTTCCTTTGGCGCGCCTTTGGCACGCCGCCGGTGCGCCACTGCGCGCGTCCGCTGCGCCTCCGCGTCTACTCCCCCATTTATTACGAGTGCAACTAAAGACTAGACCGTCTCTTCCGCTAAGATGACGGCCTAAACTGTCGCACCGGAAGTGGGTAGACTGTGGCGTGGCGCTCCCTCCACTCAATCAGCAAATGCTGTGGTGGACCGGGGAGCATACGCTGGAGGCCCTAATGTATTTCGTGGAGCCCCGTCTTTAGCAGTCCCAAACTAGCACCCCTTATATCTAGCAGAGAAGGAGGTTAGTCACAACATAAGGTAGCAATCTTATAACTCCCCCAAGTCTGCCCCAATCAAATTTTTAAAAATCTGCGAAAATGTCATAACAATAAAGAATAAACAATATACACTTTTTCTAATGGTTTTAAAAGTTAAAAAGACTCGCAAGCTTGTGCAGGCAGCTGACCATGTTGTAAACAGCATCATACTAGACTCATCGCTCACAAAGAACAGCCAGATCAACGCCTATCCTCGACCTGCTTCAACACCCTCCACATGCTTTGAAAGATGTTCAGAAGAATCCCATCAGGATCCCATCAGGATCCATAAAAAACTGTCACACACGCACTCATCAGCAGCAGACTGGACTACGGGAACACTCCCTATGCCGGAATCAAAAAGAAACTCATTCGCAAACTCTAGACTATTCAGAACACCGCATCCAGACTGATCTTTGACATCCACTGTCATAGTCATTTCACTCAATACCTCCGCGATCTACACTGGCTCCCAGGTGAAAGAAGAAGAACCTTCAAGCTCCTCACCCACACTGGACCCACATACCTGACCAACTGACTCACAACTGGAACGACCTCCCGCTCCACCTCCAGCAATCCCCCACATTGCCCCAGTTCAAGTAGGACCTCAAAATTTGGCTCTTCGGATGACCCCATCCCTCAACGAAGCCTCCCCTCCTCCCTTCCAGCACCTTGAGACTCTCACGGGTGAGTAGTTGCGCTTTAACAACCCTGATTGATTGATTCATTGAAACCTCTGTTAGCAGATTTTTGGGAATAAGTCAGACAACCTTGAACCTGAGAGGTGGGAACCTTATGGCTGATTAAGGGAGAATGAGGCACGTTGGATGATTTTCTATAAATGACTGCAATGGTTTAGATCTGAGATTCTATTTGCATAACTGTGTGTCACTGTTATAATAAGTGTGATATTTGTACAAGTATGTCACTATGAAAATAGGTCGGCTATGTTTATACTCCCACCCTATTAACCAATCTGGTTTATATAATGTATGCAAGTCACTGCTATTACATCTATATTCATTGCATTGTTTCCGTATGGGACCAATTACAGTTTACATTTCTGTTAAATTATGTACTAAGTAATTGGATGTTGCCCATGATTTAAAACTGCGAACGCTCAGAGCAATACGTTAGGAATATCATATTCAGGATATAACTATTACCCATATAATACACTGAGTAGTAATATGACTTGATACATGTTGATGAAGTTTTATGATAACACTATAGGAGCATTCAATTATATTGTAGCCACTGATTATCATGGTGCCATCACCAATATTGCTCTCTTAATACGCCACCTGTTCGGGTACATGCTTGCTGAGTTTTATTCTTGCAAATTGTTTAGATCATATAACATTCTGTGCACTGAACGATGTGCTTTGCATATGAACGCATATACAATTGTTTCAGTCTGTTTCAACCCTAACAGTGTTATTTGGATGTATGCCATATGTGGGCACTTATTTTACACATGGGAATGAGTTTTTACAATTCACATCTCCATGCTGGGACAAGTACATGGCGTTTGGTCATAGGATGATGGTAACTGTATTCTCAAACATCAATGAATGCGAGCATTATTTTTTACATCTATTGATGGAACATGTTTTTGCATTCTCCCAGGCCTACACTTGTTATGATGAAAACCCTGGCAGTTCGTCCTCTTCCTTTGTCTCTAGGGTGCCTCTTAGAATTCAGTATCAATAGAAATTAAACGAATCAATTCTGCTATCTGTGATCTCTTGCCCTGTTATTTGGTTTTATTTTTTTCCGTCAGTTAAATCATAGGCAATGTTTGGAACTTGATTTAAAAATATTCATTCTCTGCCCATTCATTGAACTCAAATTGACTTATGTATATGTCCATGCCAACATGGACAGTAAAATGGAGCCATGTTTTTTAATATGATACTCGGCGTGGTTTATTTTGCTTTTTTTCGTTTTGTTCCTTCAACATCTACCATGTCCCTTTAAAATCTCATGTACAAAATACCGGTCGCTCATTTTGTAATATTTCTTCCATTTTCATGGTTTGTTATCAAATAGACCACCTTTAAAAGGCAGATGAGTTTGGCTTTTAAACTTTTCTTTTCCCGAAACAAGGTCAAAACAGACGAAACGCTATTATAGGCAGGATGAGTTGCTTAGGCTAGACAAATCTTCCTCATGCGCCAATCACATAGTGTGTGATTTCAAAGCTTGAGATTTCTTCAGGATTGCCTTTTACACCCGAAGCTTGTTAGATTGTGACCATTCTAATTCATTCATGGAATCGCTTGTGAAGTTTTTCTGTTGCAATGCTTTTTCAAACATTTCCATTAAGCATAGAATAAATGCATACTTGATGTCAATATTTCACGTACTTTGATTGTTTTAGGTTTTCATTTTCCTTTGGTTGTATTTTAAACTAATCACTAATGAGCGTAGCCCCTAAGGGAATCACTGCATGAATTATCTGTATTGTCCAATACCCTTTGGCTGTTTTTTTTAACTAATCGATAATGATTCCAGCATTGACAGGAATTACTGCATGAATAATGCGTTTGATCTATACTGATCATATACATGCTACGTTTACTGGATGTCGTTTTTTTTTTTAATGAAATGTGAACACTTCAGTCTGGTCTAATGTGGACACCTTCCTTATATAGTTTCCTTGACCGTTGATTAAAGCCCTTATGGGAATCATTGCTTCACTAATGCGCCGGATCTTGACTGAGCTTTACACCTGTTATTTTTGCTAGATGCCACTTTGTGATTAAAATGCTAACGTTCTAAAGTGAGTTAACGTGGATTCTTCCCTCAGCATCTTATATTGTGGCCTTTCTGTGGCTTTATTATTACGACACACCTTGAATATTTAGATATTTTACAGACATTCTTAAAGACATCTAAAGGTCTCCAATATCCTGAGAACTGCGCATCACAACATCTATTTCTGACATATGGTTAGATATTGGAGCTCCCCCCTTATTGCTTAATTTTATCGGTATATTAAACACAAATACATTTGAGAATTATTTTCGACCAACTGTAGTGAATTTGATATTTGAGAGTGTTGGTAATTTGTAGGGTGGGGTATATTACCAAGGGCCTTATCACCGCTTTAGCTGGAATTTTCCTGCTAAAGCGGTGATAATTTTATGGCCCTATTACCTAGCTGTCGCTAACACCAGTTAGCGACAGCTACTAGGAGATAGCGATCATCTTGGGGCCTGCTTTGCATGTCAGCGATAATTATCGCTAATGACATGCAAAGTGGGCGTGCTAAGATGTTAGCGACTGGAAACAGTCGCTAACATCGCTATCTCCTATTACCTACTTTTGGAAATATTCGCGCTAAGCGCGAATATCTCCAAAAGCTAACGCCTGCCCAGAGCAGTTCTTAGCCATGTTATCCAATGGTAGGTGGATAACATGGCTAAGAGCAATAGCTCAGTAATGCATGAATATAGCTGACTTTTCAGCGATATTCATGCATTTCGGCCGATTTTTATCGCTTTTGAGATAAACCTTGATAATAGCAACGTTTATCTGCGACAAAAATCGGCAGAGCTCGGCGATAATAATATTGCCGCTAAGCCAACATAGCGATAATTATCGCTAGTTGTTGGTAATATGCTCCAGTCTCTTTTTTAAAAACTGTACCTGTTAAACTCATTGTGCGATCTCTACTTAATGTTACTTTTCTGAAACAATGTATTGTTCAAATAAGCTGCAGGGTCAATTACATGGACCCTCTATCGGTTGCTTTAATTTCAGAATTATTGGAAAACTGTCTGTCACATTTTTTAAAAAGCACGTTTGATTTCTAGAATTTGGCAGCCATCACCGTGGACTGGTGCCTATGTGCATTAGATCGCAAAGGGAACTGAATATATTTGGAGTCCTGCTATTGGAAAGGAACTGCATACACATATCTAGTGGCTCAGTTGTTATAGCTACTTGGAATTTTCTAACCTTGAGGCCCGATACTGTTCCCCCAGATTGTTCCTGACCATTATGATTATGTTTTCAGGCTCGCCTGACATATTGTCAAGTTCCATCTCGTACATTTTTTAATAGAGACAACTGTGATCCTGTTGGCATACAAGAAGACTGAATTTCTATTCCCACTATTCCGCTTTTCAAATATTATTTTTGATATAGGTGAATCATATCTACTTTTCTTCCTATCACGATAAGGAGTTATAGCCAGCACTATTCATTGTTTACCATGGTGCATATGTTTAGTTAATTGACTGTTCGGCTCGTTTTATTATTTCTGTTTTCCATTAATATCATCCACAATTGATTCCTATCACTGTCCTCGGTTACGTTTACTTAATGTACTCTTTTTGCACTAATCCTTTGATCACATTTACAAATCTTGTCTAGGTGGTGTTGAAGAAATAAAAACCTTCTGAAGTGTTCACTGATACACCTGGTCTTTTAAACCAACAAAGAGGAGATTGGCACAGAAGCTGTAATATAAAACCAATGCATTTATTAACCTCACACGAGGGAGTCTGCGTCATACGGTACCCTCAGGCCACTGTATGAGCCAGTCTGAGGAGTACCGCAGGTGCCTTATATATGCATAGGTTACATAGTCAACATAAAACCAAGGGGAGGTCCTGGCACATACAAGCAAGGTTTTTGACTAAAATGGCATTCAAAATTTGCTTGCTCAACAAAGTGGGAGGGGAGACTAAACTGAACACATCACACTGAGCACATGGCGAGCACATGGCTAACTAAGATGGCTGCCAAGTACAAAATGGCTTTCAGCTCATGCTAACAGTGATTTCTGCAATCTTTAACAGATGGTCCTTTTAGCATGAGCTAAAGACATTCCTATGATCTAGAAGGAACATAGAAACTATTTTGCACATTTATTCTCATGAATTCATCAATATCCTAATCCATTGCTAGATGGGCATTTTTCATTCTAAACATTTCATAAAGGAGGTATATATAAGGTATAAGCAGGAGTACAAAGGGAACAGAACATTGAGTCATAATTAACATACAGATAGCAGGAGAGTGTAATGATCATTATTACATACACAATCCTGGCTCCAGGGGACCAGGAGGACCACACAGGGCCATAGGAATTAGCAAGAGGAGTCGTAAAGGGCTGCTCCGCCTCAAAAATGGGATGACTAAAGGGGTACATTACTGATAAAAAGAAGTCCTTGCGAAATTGAAGCCGCTGTGCAACCAGCCAGAGGGGCGTCTTCTCCCTGTGTCCATTTGAGCCTCACCGGCAGGCTCTTGTTGTTCCCAAGGTGGAGCTGCACAGCTCGCAACTCAAGAAACATGGCCCAGTTTGATAAGAAAAAGTCTTTTAACGATCCTGTCCAGTGTCTAGGCAGTGCACCAGTTTTCTTCACTTCAATCTAGCAGGCACCAGAGACACAGCACCTGTACCCTAAACTCAAGTCCTTCCCTAACTCCAGTATTGCTCTGCTGGCACACTGCTCCTTTGTTGGGGCCAAAGATTGTATCCAGTATGCCCAGGCACTCTTGATCAACAAACAAAGGTGAAGACTTGCATTCACTTTAGGGACCAGGATTCAGAGGTGTGATGCTGAAGTACCTGAAGCAACCCTTGTTTTAAAGGGGGTCACCTCAAGCAAAAGCCTCCCTGCCGTTCTGGTCGGTCTGTGACACTCTCAGCTGGGCATCAAAAACTTGATCTAAAACTTCTCCTTACTGAATTGTGACCCCGTCTTTCGCCCAAGACAGTGGCAGGGGTACACACTTCACATCCCAGTGCTTCTGCCTTCACTGACTTCCTAGTTGCCAGCAATGCCTGTGCTGGTTACCTTCACCTTGGCTTCAAGCTGGACTGGTGCTGACTCCCCAGGCTGGATCTGATATCCGGGCCCCTCTGGAAAGGCAGAAAATATCTATTGGTAGACAGAACAAAAGGACTTTAGACAAGGCATACAAATAATCTATCAACAGAGAGGATAGTCTCAAAATACTTCTTAGTCTTGGGGCGCCCCATATATTAGCAAGGCACCCAAGAACCACTTTATTTATCTGAGAGTAAAAACCCTGGACCTATTACACTATTTGAAGCAGCTGAGGAAGTCTGTGTTCATTTACTAAATTCACACATTACAGACATACACCAAATCCTTACATTTGTGTATTCCTATATTATTCATCTGAAGACCCTCAAGAAAAAAGGAAATGTTCTACACTTTTACTCAGAGACTTTACATTACTTGTAAAGGACTGCAGACCCTTCTAAATGTATTTCTCTTAGTAAAAGCTCCTACATTGTACGCTTAGGACCATGCTCTCATGTTATAGGTGAAGCAGGAAAATAAAAAACTGCTAATTTAACTGGGTACATACATTTCTGCAGCAAAACATGTTGTGACAAACAAACTCCTATAAAAAAATACTTTTCTTCGAAAATGTTTGCTGAGGGTCACATGGGAATCTTTCCTGCATTCTACTTTTCACGATCCAAACTATGCAACATCAGCTCTAATAAGGGCTGTCAGTTTATTTACACAGACTAGCTAATAAAAGACTAGCAATTCCCTTGCAACACTGTATGTAGCGTGAGAATAACATAAATAATAATGGTGTTATCACCTGAGAATTTTAGAACAAACACTACCCACCTCTAGTTCCCCATACAGATCAAATAAGGGAACAGCAATCTAGACTACTCATCCTTTCATAATTTCAGCAGACAGGATGGGCAGTAAATTAGCATATTTATTTATTCATTTTATTAAAGCCAACAAATTTTAAAACAGTATTACTGAATAGCCAATTAAATGTCCCATGTCTATTTCCTAGACAATTTAGACAAGCTCAAAAGAGAGTGAGAAAATGAGAGAGAAAACATAAATTTGCCTCCCCTAATTTGCAGAGGAGCTAACCTCCTTCCCCCGTTTTGACAGCAGGAAACCTGAAACAGGTTTCACTTCTGTCGGCACTATCAAAACCTATTTGTGGCAACTGGTCACAGACAAACTTGTAGGAGGTAAATAGCACATTTAGATAGCTAGAAAACATTAATAACCAACCACCAATTCCTTTATTCATTGCACTAGTGTAAAGTGAGGGCGGATGAATGCAAACTAAATCCCATTGCTTCCTTATCTCAGCCCTTGCACAGTAATCTTTAAGCTAAAACCATTATTTGTATATACATGGCAGAGCTATGCTCTAATCAAGGTCCACATATACCGATATCTTTCCGTCTGATCATATGACTGCGCACAAACTTGCTTTCACCAAAAATAGTAAGCAAAGCTTCTCTTTTCTCTCCCTGCGCTGTCATCTCGTCTTTCAAAACATTTCAGAGGTCAAAGTGTCAAGGGAAACCTTGCATCCCTTACCAGCTGTCCGATTTTGTGCAAGGCTTTCCATGCAGCTTTTCCAATTCAAAGCAACTTATGGAGACTCACAGCTGAAAAGCAGTCCTATTCCATTCCTGTTTGCCAGTAATTTAGAGGTAGGATAATAACTTCTGTTGGGTTTTCATACATATTTTCAATTGTGTATAGTGTGTGGTGTGCTTTTCCAGCAGTATAGAGGTCAGCTGTTTGTTCTATACTTACATGTGTGCATTTACTGAAGCCTAAGATCAATTTGAAAACTGCTCTGAGTGCCAGAATTGCTTTTAAAAGGCACATTTTGCCCAAAATGGACTTTGGGAGTAGGGGCACTTAAAAATAAATAACTCACAATGTTTTTGCATATTAGGGATCCCCAGGGTCTCCCCGAGATACCCCAGGAATGGAAATTAGAAATGCATAAGGTACACCCTTAATAAAATGAGTTTTGTACTCCTGGGTAAAGTGACATTTTCCATTTTAGTTCCCCCCATTGTTGTAAAGCGTGGCTTAAATTCAACTTTGCTAGGAGTTCACAGTATGAAAATTAGGCATTATAGAGATTAAAAAACGAATATAGTGCACTTATTTTAAATAAACACCAACCCTTTTGATGGTTCCACATATGAAAAGCAAGCCTCATTCCATTTTTGCTTTAAAATGTTTTCATTTATAACGCTAAGCACAGAAACCTTACTGAAACGTGAAAAGTCGGCACCACTTTATAAAGACAGTTATTATTTAACATCAGAACCACAGATGTGCTTATGTAAGAAGGCATTAATAAAGGAAAACCCTACTGTTATCCAAAATAATGAAACTGTCTTTTTATTCTTTTAAAATCAGCAATCTTTAATGCACGCCTTTATACCGTGTTTGCACTAACTTAAAATCTAGTTGACAGTTTCCTGGCGGCTTGGGACTAAGAATAGTCATGCATTATTGACACAACTGTGCTCTTAAACAGCAGGTGTCACTTTACATGCCTTGGCCAAGAAAAAAAAAAAGAATTCTGTATTTGTATTGTCCTTAAAGAGTTTAATCCCTATTTGTTTTGTCAGACAGCTTCTTCTCAGTGAGATAGCTTAAACAGCTGTTTGAAAGCTCTTTTTTTCTAGCGTTGAAATGTAACCACGGTCACAGTCTATTTAAAAGTCAGGTATTTCAAGCCAGTCAAAATCTATGTTTTGATAATGGCGTTTTTACTACAGCAACAACCAATTCACTCAGATTATGTGAATGCCTTTAAATATCTAATATAATGTATCTAAGGAGAATGCTGTAATATTTTGTAGTTTAGTCCTAGTTATTGCAAAGCACACAATTTCGTTTTTTCCCTTCCTTTCTATGAGGCCTATTTTATTGCTATTGAATGTGATTCTAATTTTATCTTTAGCATTGTGGCAATTTGCACACATGTATGGTTTCGTACTCTTTCAATTTTAATGATAGCGTGCAGCTATTTAGCATATGTTACATAATTTCATTTCTGGAGTTTAAAAAAAAAATATAATTCATTAAATTACATTTGTATAACAGAATGATGACAAAAAACACATTTTGCTCATTCCAGATATTTACAGAAGGGGGTCATACACTCAGAACACACAATACAGCACAATACAGCGTGTTTAAGGCTAGTCATTCTTACACAAAGAGCGCAATCGCAACTCACTCATATAAATACCACCGGTGTCAAACCACATAGACATTCAAACACACAATTAACCCACAAATCAACACTTAGGTCAGAAACAAAAGACAGTACTTAAACCAAACCTTGTAAATACTAATTGTAAGTCATATTTACAAGAAAAGCTCTCAAAAGTAGTCCAAAAGACTGCACAAAACAGCCCAAAAGACTGTTCCATTTTCAAGAAGCCAAAATACACCAAATTCGCCAGTTTTGGCTGGCAGAACACTCAAAAAGCGCTTTACATATCACCTACTTATGAATGTTACTCAGTGCACTGATCAGGATCTTATGTATATATTTAGTTTCATGGGGTACTTATTCACCAAGGGAGAAATACCTTTTGTAATATACCTAAACCTATTTAGGTATCCCCTCTAGGGGAACCGGCTGAGTTAATTAAAGATTCACATTGGTACCTCCAAGAAAGCGGCACATTCTTCGATGTGCGCTTGAAACAGGCATGCCAAGAATATTGCAGCATCTACAATATTATTCACCTAGTGACACTTAACTTAATGTGTGCCGTTCAAGTTTTCACAATTTAGAGAAAATCTCATTACCTGCCTACACAAATTGCAATTCATATATTTCCAAGTTCCAAAGTCTTTGGCCAAAACAAAACAAGTCAAATGTCGACGACCTTACCAAGCACAAATCTCCAGCCTACCACAGCCAAGTTCTGAATTACCTAATGGTCGGTTTAGAATACGCACGCCAAAAAAGTTCTCAGTCGGGAGCGGCAAACAGTTGGAGTATCAGATCATGGAGTGCACAAATATACTGGGCTGCAAAGACAGAGAATCTCCGTGCACAGGGTACCTCCTTAGTAGGTTCCTGTCCTGTCCTCCACAGTAGATTCCTGTCTCCCATCAAGACCACTCCCTAGGATAGCCGCTTCTCCCATGAGGTCCACGTTCGGGCACCATTTGAAGAAATAAAAACCTTCTAAGGGGTTCACTGATACACCTGGTCTTTTAAACCAACAAAGAACAGATTGGCACGAAAGCTGTAATATAAAAACAATGCATTTATTAACCTCACATGAGGGAGACTGCGTCATACGGTACCCTCAGGCCACTGTAAGAGCCAGTGTGAGGAGTACAGAGAACAGGGGCCTTATATATGCATAGGTTACATAGTCAACATAAAACCAAGGGGAGGTCCTGGCACATACAAGCATGGTTTTTCACTAATATGGGTTTACAAAATTTGATTACTCAACAAAGTGGGAGGGGAGACTAAACTGAACACATCGGTAAGAATAGCCTGACAGTTCTATACTAGGAGCAGGTGCATTCTACCAGCTAGGCCTTTCTGAGCTTGTGCAAGGCTCTGGAAGAGGGAGAAAGAACATGGCAAGCACATCAATCAATCAACCAGTTGTAGAGTTGCTACATACCTGTGAGGGTCTCAAAGCACTGGGGAGGGCAAGGAGGCCTCTACTGACCGAACAGCCAGGTCTTGAGAAGTCTTCTGAAGGTCAGCAGGTCTTGGGTCTGTCGTAGGCTCAGTGGGAGGGTATTCCAGGTCTTGGTGGCGAGATGTCAGAAGGATCTCCCACCAGTGGTTGTTCTTCGGATGCGCGGGACGGTGGCGAGTGCGAGGTCGGCGGAGCAGAGCTGGCAGTTAGGGATGTAGAAGGAAAGTTGTCTGTTGAGGTAGGCTGGGCCGGTCTCGTGGAGTGCCTTGTGTGCGTGGATGAGGAGCTTGAAGGATATCCTCTTGTTGACGGGCAGCCAGTGCAGGTTTCTCAGGTAGGGGGTGATGTGTCCGTGGCATAGCACATCGAGGATCAGTCGTGCCGAGGCGTTTTGGATGCTTTGCAGTCATTTGATGAGCTTGGTCGGGGCTCCTACGTAGAGGGCGTATCCGTAGTCGAGTCTGCTGCTGACGAGGGCCTGGGTGGCTGTTGTTCTTGTATCTGTCGGGATCCACCTGTGGATCTTGCGGAGCATGCAGAGGGTGTTGAAGCAGGAGGAGGAGATGGCATTGACTTACTTGGTCATGGAGAGCGTTGAGTCGAGGATGATTCCCAGGTTGCGTGCGTGGTTGATGGGTTTTGGGTCTGCCCCCAGTGCCGTCGGCCACCAGGAGTCCTCCCAGGCTGATGGGTTGGAGCTGAGGATGAGGACCTACATTTTGTCCGAGTTCAGCTTGAGTCGGCTGATCTTCATCCAGTCGGCGACGACCTTCATTCCTTCGTGGAGGTTGGCTTTGATGGTAAAGGGGTCCTTGGTGAGGGAGAGGATCAGTTGAGTGTCGTCGGCATAGGAGATTATGTTGAGGTTGTGCTGTCAGGCGACGTATGTGAGCAGGGCCATTTAAATGTTGAACAGTGTCAGGCTGAGGGAGGATCCCTGGGGTACGCTGCAGATGATCTCTGAGGCTTTGGATCGGAAAGGGGGAGGCGGACGCTCTGGTTTCTGTCGAAGAGGAAGGAGGTCATCCATTCCACGGCTTTGTCCTGGATCCCTACGGCATGGAGGCGTGCACGTAATGTGCGGTTTCAGACGGTGTCGAAGGTGGTGGGGGGGTCCAGGAGGATGAGGGCTGCGGTCTCACCATTGTCCAGCATGGTCTTGATGTCGTCAGTGGCGGCGATGAGGGGGTTCGGTGCTGTGGTTGCTGCGGAACCCTGACTGGGAAGGGTCCAGGATTCTGTTTTCTTAGAGGTATCGGGTTAGTTGTCTGTTGACAATCATCTCGATGACATTGACCGGGAATGGGAGCAGAGAGATGGTCTGGAAGTTCTTGAGGTCTCTAGGGTCTGCCGTGGGTTTTTTGAGTAGGGTGTTATTCTCGGCGTGCTTCCAGCTCACTGGGAAAGTCGCAGTCTTGAGGGACAGAATGATGACGTTGCGCAGGTGGGGTGTGATGGAGCTGCTGGATTTGTTGAAGATGTGGTGCGGGAATGGGTCTGACGGGGAGCCGGAGTGGACTGTGCTCATGGTATTGATGGTGGTCATCGATGCTCACGCTGGCCCAGGCTATCAGGGGGTCATGGTCGATGTTGTGTTGCTGTCTGTTGGGGCTGTCTGAATGTTGAAGCTGTTGTGGATGTCTGCTATCTTGCAGTGGAAAAAAGTGGCGAGGGAGTCGTACAGGGCTGGCGACAGCGGGATGTCGTTGGTGTTGGAGCTAGGGTGGGAGAGTTCATTCACGATGTTGAAGAGCTCCTTGCTGTTGTGTGCGTTGATGTCGAGGCGGTCTTTGAAGGAGGTCCTCTTGGCAGTCCTGATGAGGTGATGGTGGTTGCAGATGGCATCCTTGTGGGGTACGTGGCTGTCCGGGTCTGTTCGCTGTGCCATTTCTTCTCTAGTTTCCGGCAGGCTCGCATGGAGGCTAGGAGTTCTGGGTTGAACCAGCTGGACCTCTAGCTGGTGTCTCTGTGTGGGGGTTTCTTCAGCGGGGCGAGGATGTTGGCGAAGTCGTCTATCCAGCCTTTGAGGCTGTGGGCAGCATCATCGATGTTAGAGGGTTTAGTGGGTGGGCTGAGAGCGAGGTTTGCGTGTAGTTGGTCTTCGGTGATTTTTCTCCAGTAGCAGCAAGGGATCTGTTGGGTGTGGTGGTGTGTGGTGTATTTCTGGAAGGAGAAGTGGATGCAGCGGTGGTCAGTCCGGAGGAGTTCGGTGGTGTGGGGCCAGCGGAGTGGGTAGGTGTTGTGACGAGTTGCCTCAGTCCAAGGTTGGCGAGGTTATCGGTCAGGGTTGTCGAGTTGCTGTCATTGTTGTTCTCAATGTGAATGTTCAGGTCTCCGAGGAGAATGTAGTCGTGGAGGTCAGGGTGTGCGTTCTGACGAAGTCGGCGATGGAGTCGCTGAACTGGGGTCATGGTCCGGGGGGTCTGTAGACGAGGGTGCATATGAGGGTGGAGTTGGGGGTCTGTGTGGATCTGGAAATGCATGTGTTCAGCGGTGCTGAGAGTGTCGTCGGTGCTGGTCGAGACCCTGATGCTGTTCTTGTGCACAATATCGATTCCTCCTCCGACTCCGTTGGTGCGGCCTCTGCGGGTGACCGTGTAGTCATCTCGGATGGCTATGGCAATGTCGGGTGCGGAGAAGTCGTTCATCCACATCTCTGTCAGGAAGGTGACGTCTGGGGATGATGTGTTGAGCAGGTCCTAGCGTGTTTGCGTGTGGAGCCGCTGTTCAGTAGGATGCATCGGAGGAGGTTGAGGTCTTTCTTGGCGGGTTGTTTGGCTGCTCTGAGTCTGGTGTTGCTGCAGTTCTGGCAGGTGAAGGGTCCGTGCGTACGTTTTGGGGGGGCCTTGAAGAAGGTGTGGGTCTGTCCAGGGTTCAGAGCATGGAGTGTGCTGGCATCCTAGTGGTGGTGGTCATCATGGCGGGTGTGGAGACCAGGGGTTTTGGCTCTGAGCGCGTTCCGGGCACGGACGGGCACAGACGGGCTTGCCTTAGGCTCTGCAGTGGCCACCATATGTAGGGATGTGGGAGGGAGGAGCAGCTGGGGGGGCGAGAGGCAGTGGCAGCGATTGGGCAGTGAGGAGGGCGGGGACACAGGGAACGCAGCAGCGGGAATGAGAGCGGCAATGGCATCAAGGCAGCTGGGCACAATCGGGGGCAGCAACGGGGAATGGAAGGCAAGAAAACGAGCACAATCAGGGGAGCAGAAGGCAAAAAAATTAGCAAAACAGGGGAGCAGAAGGCAAGAAAACAGGCACAATCAGGGAACAGGAGGCAAGAAAACGGTCACAAATCAGGGGCAGAGAGGGGGAGCAGAAGGCACAAAAAACAAGTACAAATCATGGTAGCAGAAGGCAAGAAAATGAGCACAATCAGGGAACAGAAGGCAAGAGAACGATCACAGATAAGAATGCAGGCACGGGGTAGACAGGCAACAGCGGTCACAGACACCAGAAGACAGTATGGGCAGTACAGGGAAGACAGACAGCGACAGTGATACAAACCTAAGGCCTACCACTGGCCACCAGGGATGAGGCGCAGGTGGTAGCCTGCGGGTGGAGGAGGGCCTCAACTTCTACAGCAGCAGCAGCTGTGGCAGGGTCAGGACACACAGGTGGAGCTGTGTGGTGGGGGAGCGACCTACAAGCAAGGTCAAGGATCAGCTAACTAAGATGGCTTCCAAGTACAAAATGGCTTTCAGCTTACGCTAACAGCGATTCCTGCAATCTTTAACAGTGTTTTCATACATTTTGTACACAGACACTTTGTCCCGTTTATTTTTAGTCTGAGACACAGGCACCAACTCACATACCCACACATGCACTAACTCACAGACCCACTCAGATGCTTATGCTTCCACTCACACACCCACTGATAGACAGACTCACTGAGACACTTATTCACCTACTCACAGACTCACTGAAAGGCTCATGAATCTACTGACATACCCACTCACAGACTTAGATACCCACTCATAGACTTATAAACCCAGTCACAGACCCACTTGAAGATCTTTGAAGCCACTCACAAAACCCAGTGAAACATTAATATACACTGTTATAGAGATATTAATAAATGTTTGTATAAAGTATTTTAGATAGTGATTTATCAAATGTGATGGATAGAATTAATTATATAGCTTTAATTTTCAAGTGTGGTGGTGGCTATTGAATTCCTGCTTTTGCTTTTTGTTTTCACAACACATTTGCGATGGTCGTGGTTACGAATCAAATCGATTTATAGAAAAAAATTACAAGGATGTAATTAGCTAAACTAACTATAATGGGGGAATTTCAATGGTTTTGTATGAGTGAAATGTCCAGCTAACATTAACATGTGTAAAACCTATGTTTGTTTCGGTGAATTTCTAAGGTTTTTTAAATGCTAATTCCTAACTATAACATGCTGAAACCTATGGTTTTTTTCAGTGAATTTCAAAGGTTTTTTAAATGCTAATTCCTAACTATAATGTGGCAGAAACCTATGTTTTTTTCAGTGAATTTCAAAGGTTTTGTAAATGATCATTTTTAAATGTATTAATTGTTATTTTTTTTATACTGATTTACTACATTGTTTTAAAGTATTTATTTGTAGATATTTTGTTTTTTAAATTACATTACATATTTTTAATATAAATTGAAAAAAAATGTTTTTAAAAATATTGAAATTGTAATATATATATATATATATATATATATTTGTAATATATTTTATATAGGCAATGATATCCTATGAAAGGAAATTCAAGTTACTGGTAAGTACGGTTAAAATTACTTTTCAGGATCAGAAGTGGGTTGAAAGATGCAGCACTGAGGTCTCTCCTGATAAAAGGTGAATAAATTCGGAATTCATAGTTCGGCTGATTTTAGAGGAATTCTTAAAAGTTCCAAAACTCCACACTTAGAGGAATTTCCAAGTGAAACCAGTCATTGTTAGCCAATGGAAGGAAATTCAAGTTGCAGTAAGTATGGATAGAATTACTTTTCAGGATCAGTAGTGGGCTGAAAGATGCAGCACTGAGGTCTCTCCTGATAACAGGTGAGTAAATCAGAATTCATAGTTCTGCTGATTTTAGAGCAATATTTGTAAGTTTCAAAAATAGACACTTAGGCCCACATGCATCAACAATGCCATTTGCGATTCCTTATTAGCGAAAAATAAGGATTTGCTAATGAGGAATAGCAAAAGGCTATGCATGAAGAAATCGCAAAAAAAATTGCGATTTCTTAATATACCTTAATTACGACTCGCGAATTGCGAGTCGCAATTAAAGAATACCTCCCCATTCATTCCTATGGGCATAGAGGCCCATAGGAATGAATGGGAAGACATTCTACATTTGCGAATCGCATTTAGCGAATCGCAAATTGAGAATGCAATTTCAAGGGTGCAGGAGTGTCCAAAGGACACCCTGTTGCACCCCTGAAATTGACCTGTGCACATATGTTGCGCACACACATGCCCTTAGGGCCTGTGTGTGCGTAACATGAAACTTTGAAAAATGCACAAAAGTGCATTTTTCAAAGTTTTTGCAAATTACCATGAAGTTGAACTTCATGGTAATTTGCTACTCCTATTAGCAAAATCGCTAATTTTTTTACTTTGATGCATTGCATTTGAGGAATCTCAATTTGGGATTCCTTAAATGCAATCGCAATTTAAGGAATTTCAATTTAGAGATTTCTTAAATTGCGATTTTTGCATTTGGGATGATGCATCCCAAATACAAAAATACTGGTCGCAAAGGGGCAGATTCTGAGAATCTGTCCATTTGCGACCGGTTTTTAGCTTGATGCATGTCAGGGTCCGTACTGGGCTCAAAGATGCAGCACTGACGTCTCTCGTGATAACAGGTGAGTAAATCGGAATTCGTAGTTCGGCTGATTTTAAAGGAATATTTTGCTCAATAGTGAAGGAAGGGGGCGGGCCTGTGTTGACATGTGTGCGTGTTTTAAGTTGGGGATTTAATTCCTCTTCAATCCTGAGGTCCCCTGTGGGCCAACTAGCCCACCAGGTAACTCCAGTATGCGCCAAGGAGCTGCATTGCAAAGAGGTGTTCAGAGGCCATGCCCCCTTTTTACAACACTCTGCAACCCAGCTCCGTGGCACTTACTAGAGGTACCTGTTGGGCTAGTTGGCTCCTAGGGGACCTCTGGATTGAAGAGGAATTAATTCCCCAACTTAAAACGTGACACAGGGCGTGTTTGCACACATATCACCTCTAGCGCTGCCCTCTACCTTCACTACTATGCAAACGCGCCATTAGCGCGTTCGAAGTTGGGGGATTAAGTCCCCTTGCATACTGGGGTCCCTGTGGGCCCACTAGCCCACCAGGAACCTCTAGTATGCGCTAGGGGGCTGCGTTGTAGAGAGGTGTAAAAAGGGGCATGGCCTCATTACACCTCTCTGCAACACAGCCCCCTGGCGCGTTGCCAGAGGGAGAACTAAATCCCCTTGAATACTGGGGGTCCCTGGTGCCAACTAGTCCACCAGGAACCTCCAATATGCGCCAGGGTTACTTTACAGTGAAAGGAGGTCTGTCACTCTGTCACAAGGATGGTGTCATCAGTGATGTCATGAGTGATGTCACTGACCATGTCATGAGTGATGTAATATGTGACGTCATCAGCAGTGCATTGACGGCGCGCAAGTTATAGTGAGTCCAACTAACTATAACGTGGAATTTCATTGGTTTTATGTCAGTAAAATTTCCAGCTAACTATAACTGGTGTGAAACCTATGTTTTTTTCAGTGAATATATATATATATATATATATAACAGCAACTCCTCTCACATTCCGATACATCGCAGAAAAAAAGGGGCTCAGGCCACAACTTGTGCTGTGAGTATTTTATTGTCCGCTCATATGTGTATATATATATATATATATATAACCTATCTATCTACCGAGTGCGCTCTATCTACCGGTGAGCGCACCCGGCGCACTACGGGGGCGCGCGAGCGGAAAGCTGATTGGCTGTCGGATGTCTGTCAACATTCTAAAAGTCCGGAGAGTCCGCCATCTTGTGTCTCGGTACAATCGAGACACATGAGGTGATAATAAAAAGGGGAACATTTTTAAAAGGGGGCAGATTACACACCCCCTGACCCCCTAGGTTTTCTGAGGGGGGCCTAGAAGGACCCTGAAGGACAAAAAACCTTTTTTTTGTGGCAATTTTCACGGGGTAAGCGCTGGGTGTGTTCCCATGTACGCTCACCGGTACGCGCATCCTGAGCGCACCACAGGGTAAAACAGTGGAAGAAAATAGTTTTAAATAAGAATTTGGATTGCTTAGAGGTAGGGTAGCTCGAAAAAGAGCTGTTGTGTTATGTGGGTGATTTAAGTACCTACAAGTAGGTACCGATGCAGAGTCTAAAATTCAAGAGAAAGACTCTGTTCTCCTCATCTGAGAAATGTAGATCGTCTCATCTGTAAATATCTTGCATGTTGTAATGCAAGTTATTGTGGCATATTGAACTCATACCATAGTCTCTCAGGAAAGCAGAAACAGATCCTTTTGGGACCTCCTTCACTTTTGGCTGAGGTGGGTTCTCCTCAAGAAACTCATCAGAGTCATCATTGCTGCTTGGTGGTCTTGCAGCCATTCTTTGCAAACAATTGAAGACAAGAAGAGAATAGTTCTTGCTCTCTCCAAAGTACTACTTTTATAAGTATGCCACTGAATGTCTTGCATTATTATTTACTTTAAATACATACTTTTTTTTTCGCATGCGGGAATAGCGCTCTCGCTATGCTACCGGGTGCGCTTACTGCTGTGTGCACCTTGAGCGCTCCGCGGTAAAATGATAAAAAAAAAAGAAAAAACATGACAAATACTTTGGACAATTAATTTTAGAAAACAAATATATATATAAAAAATATAATATTTAATAGTTATAAAAAAACAACTAAAAAAACGTAATAATTCACTTTAAAAATCGTAGGTTACAAACTCGAAATTGCAAGGAATTAACTTTTAAAAAACCTTAAAAATTCACAGAAAAAAACATAGGTTTCACAAACGTTATAGTTAGGAATTAGCATTTAAAAAACCTTTGAAATTCACTGAAAAAAACATAGTTACACACCAGTTATAGTTAGCTGAACATTTTACTCATACAAAACCATTGAAATTCCCACGTTGTAGTTAGTTGGACTCACTATAACTCGCGCGCCCGCAATCCACTGCTGATGATGTCACATATTACATCAATCATGACATCACTGATGACATCTCAAATGACATCACTGATGACATCACTGATGACATCATCCATGTGATAATACAATGCACCTCTTCACACTCTAATCTAACCTTTGATACACCCAGTGTTAAATACAAACTACCATTCCTGAAATTATTGACACACCAATACCAGTTACTACATACACACTCACTGATTCCTAGGTGTACACACACATCCACTCATTCACCCATACAATCACTCATACATACAGTCACTCATCAATACAACACTTTCATATGCACTCATACACCTATACAGTCACTCATACACTGCCACTCATCCATTGAGTTACTAAAACACCTAGTCTGTCATCAAAGAATCAATCACACTCCCATTTCCTCATCTATACAGTTATACACACAAAACCTTACTTATTTAAACATTGACTAACACATATTTACTCTCTTTTACAATCACTGATACAAGTACACATTGATAGAAACTGTCACTTATGCAATCAAAGGCTGTCATGTATAGTCATTTATATATCCCAACTCTCACATGCACTCTGTTTTACATATGTACTTACTTGGACATGTAGCACTGAGATATCCATTCACTCACCAACACACCCATTCACACAGTCAACCGCCCATACAGCTGTTTCCACATGCACTTTTGAACCCATACACCAAGCGAATGAACTGCTCACACATCTATGCACAGAGTCACACACATCCCAGCCACCTCCACACACACTCACCCTCACATACAAATACTTGGGCAACCAATCATTAATACATATAGCCACTCATATAGCTACTGATCAACACCTGCAGCACCGTACACAACAACAACAGACATAATGATGCACACATTCAGATACTTTAGTCACTAACCCATGCATTCAGTAAGACACATTTAATCACTCACTCATACAGTCAGTCACGCACCTACAAAATATTTCATCCAGACACTCATACATACACTCATTCTTCAATATATAAAAAAAAATTTACTTTACAGAAACACAAATTCACTGGATTTGAGATGTCACCAGTAATTGTCATCAGCGATGTCATCAGTGATGTTACTGACAATGTCATGAATGATGTAATATGTGCGTCATCAGCAGTGGATTGCGGGCGCGCGAGTTATAGTGAGTCCAACTAACTATAATGTGGGAATTTTAATGGTTTTGTATGAGTAAAATGTTCAGCTAACTATAACTGGAGAGAAACCTACGGTTTTTTCAGTGAATATATAAATATATATATATATATATATATATATATATATATATATATATATATATATATATATATATATATATATATATATATATATATATATATATTACCTACTGGCGGTCACCAGTAGGTAGTTATAGTTAGGACCTAGCTACCATAGGAAATCCACAACATTCTATTGGGAATAACTTTGCCGCCGGTTGAGGAATTTGCATGTAATTTTCTCAAATATTGGCCAGCTCCGCTCCGCTCCTTCCCTGAAAGTTTCAGGTGGATTTGTGAAGGGGGGGCTGAGAAAACTTATGAAGTTTAGAGGTATCTAAGAAAATTAACAAACGAGTCAGTGACGCAATTCAAACGTGAAAAAGCACTAAACATCTGATAGTGCTTAAAAAGATTACCTTGATTCCAGGTTAAGGAAGACCTATCTGTGAATAATTAGAAATAAGTATCAAGAGTTATTTTTATTATGCCTGTTAGTTTTAAACAGACTGGTAAGGCTTTTACAATGTCTATTTGATGTGAAACGACTAAAGCACGAAGCTCACCTGCAGTTCTTCTCAACTTAACTGCAAAGTTCTGGGATCTATTGGAATAAATAAATGAATATTGTTTATGGCCTCGCTCAAACGGTTCGGTTAGTTTATGTAATTACCGATATCAAGTTGGGGAAGAAGTTTACCTGCGAGCCTTCAATTAACGTCTCATGGTCTCGCTTAAAAACGGCGTGCTGCCGTGCTGGGGAAACTAAAATAAATAAACAAATGCCGAATTTAGTATTCGGTTACCTTGGTTAGCAACCTTCATATTGTTGAGGCTTACTGCAGGTGAGCTTCGTGCTTTAGTCGTTTCACATCAATAAAAATAACTCTTGATACTTATTTTTAATGTCTAATTATTCACAGATAGGTCTTCCTTAACCTGGAATCAAGGTAATCTTTTTAAGCACTATCAGATGTTTAGTGCTTTTTCACGTTTGAATTGCGTCACTGACTCGTTTGTTAATTTTCTTAGATACCTCTAAACTTCATAATACACACAACCATGCAACAACCAGTTATCTAGGTAAGAGAATCTTGTATTAATTTAGATAACACAATACATATCTCCTCAAGCATCGAGATTAATTGGGTGTCCTTTTCTTTTCTTCTTTCCTTTTCATAGACCCCTGACGAAGGGGTGTAAACCCCGAAATGCATTGGGTTGTACATATAATTGTGTTGTGTATCTATTGATTTATGAAATGTGTATGAGAGATTCATAATGATTGCTTATCGTTTATGTATAAATTGAATTGATGCAAATGATTTTGATTCACTAAACTCGTGATAAATCAAAAAGAAGAAATACGCATTGAAAATTGTTTCATTTTGAAAAACTTTTATTCAGTAGTGCGCACTAGAGTCCTGGTGATCTAGCGATCCCAGGCCATATTCATTGTTCCATAGGAGTTCAGCAGGCACTAATCTAGTACAGCACACATATCGCACAAACAATTTAGTCTGAATAATAGAGTGCAATACCCCCAACCATTCATCCATTTTTGCCTTTGGCATATATTAGAAAATACCAAGGCAGTTTTTGGAAAAAGTAACATCAATTGCCCAAAGATGTCCTTTAAAAGCATTTCCAGACCTGCCCCAGTCAAAGTGCCCAGGTCATTTCCACCACAGTGCACAATTATGAGGTCAGGTTGTGGTAGATGCATAAAGGATTTTACCAATAGTATCAATTGGTGACTTCTTAATCCTCTCTGTCCAATCCACACAATATCCACATTTGGCAAATCAAGGTTGTAAATACCTCTGTTACTTGCAAATGTTTCACTCGAGAAGACATAGCTATGACCCACAAACCAGACATTTGGCATTTTGAAGGTAGATGTGCTTGTATTCAGATGAGTTGTGGAAATGAAATGACAGATTGAAAGTAGAAGTTATGAAAAAAAGTGGTTGAAATTCAGTGCACTTGAAAAACAAGAAATGATTGGTGCTTTCTTAAAATTCACCACTGAAAATTAGGTTGCATGTTTTTTTTAAGAAGTCATTTTAATGGTTGAGAAAAAGTCATCTAAAGAAACATTGCACATGATTAGCTAGTACATTGAGAAGTCAAATATATTTGCATGAAATTTTGAACTGTGTGCTGGGTTAGGAGGGAGTTACCATGGTAACTGGGTGAATGAGCACTGGGAGAATGGGTGAATACTATGTGAGTTTCAAAGTGTTCAAATGAACAACCAATTAAAATGTGCAGTTTGGTTTTGAATTTGTGTGGGAAGAATTTTGATTGGTTATGTACAAGAATATGGGTCTGTATTGAGAACGAATCTGTGCCATTATCCTGAGGCTCCAGTGACAGAAGCATTATTCAGAGACTCTGCTTAAGAAAATCTGTTGTATGTGACTGACATCTTTCAAAGCATTTTTAAAGGTGAGTAATGATTCTTTTTTATAAAGATAGACTGCTGTATGCACTATGGGGAAGATTAAGAAGCATATTGTGCTTCTTTATTCTCGCATTTTGTGACATGTATTTTTGTAATGTTGTTTAAAAATAGAATGGTGTATATTGGAAATGTATTTTGAAAATGAGCTAGGTTTCTGCTTTGTTTCTGTAGTGGTCATTTAAATAAGCTGTGCTTTGTGTCAAAACCGATTTAGTATGGAAAATGTTTTCTGGAAAAAAGTTTGCTTTTAAAATTTTTGGTGAAGCATCATACTGACTTTCTGTTTGAAATAAGAGAAACCATTTTTACATTTTTCAATAATGACACCTGTGCCTTGTAACAGTTTGCCTCAATTAGCTTAAAGAATATTCTTTGCTTGTGTCTCACTTTACTCTGTGCCTGTGTGTTATCTGATATATGATTCATTTAATGAAGATATACTGCTGTATGCAGTATAGGGAAGATTAAGAAGCATATTGTTCTTATTTATTCTTGCATTGTGTGTTATGTTTTTTTGTAATGCTGTTTAAAAATTGTATAGTGCATATTGGAAATCTATTTTGGAAATTAGTTAGGTTACTGCTTAGTTTTGTAGTGGTCATTTAAAAGGGCTGTGCTTTGTGTGAAAACAATTTACTATAGAAAATGTTTTCGGGTAAAAAGGTATGCTTAGTTGATGTCTTTAAAAATATAGAAGTACATGTGTTTTAAAGATATGGTAGATTACATGTAACATCCTGGTCATGGGCCTAAGATCACACTGAAGGGTGAATCAAGCTTCACTCACAGTGTGATCTTAGGCACATGATCAGAATGTTACACCTAATCTACCATGTCTGTCTCTGCCAATAGTATGGGTGTCTCTGCCTAAGATCACACTGATGGGTAAATCAAGCTTCACTCACGGTGTGATCTTAGGCACATGATCAGAATGTTACACATAATCTACCATGTCTGTCTCTGCAAACAGTATGTGTGTCTATGCCTAAGATCACAATGATGGGTGAATCAAGCTTCACTCACAGTGTGATCTTAGGCACATGATCAGAATGTTACATATAATCTACCATGTCTGTCTCTGCAAACAGTATGTGTGTCTCTGCCTAAGATCACAATGATGGGTGTATCAAGCTTCACTCAGTGTGATCTTAGGCACATGATCAGAATGTTACACATAATTTACCATGTCTGTCTCTGCCAATAGTATGTGTGTCTCTGCCTTAGATCTCACTGATGGGTGAATCAAGCTTCACTCACAGTGTGATCTTAGGCACATGATCAGAAGGTTACACATAATCTACCATGTCTGTCTCTGCAAATAGTATGTCTGTCTCTGGCTAAGGTCACACTGATGGATGAATCAAGCTTCACTCACAGTGTGATCTTAGGCACATTATCAGAATGTTACATATAATCTACCATGTCTGTCTGTGAAAACTGTATGTGTGTCCATGCCTAAGATCACACTGATGGGTGAATCAAGCTTCACTCTCAGTGTGATCTAAGGCACATGATCAGAATGTTACACATAATCTACCAAGTCTGTCTCTGCCAATAGTATGTGTGTCTCTGCCTAAGATCACAATGATGGGTGAATCACGCTTCACTCAGTGTGATCTTAGGCACATGATCAGAATGTTACACATAATTTACCATGTCTGTCTCTGCCAATAGTATGTGTGTCTCTGCCTTAGATCTCACTAATGGGTGAATCAAGCTTCACTCACAGTGTGATCGTAGGCACATGATCAGAATGTTACACATAATCTACCATGTCTGTCTCTGCAAATAGTATGTCTGTCTCTGGCTAAGGTCACACTGATGGATGAATCAAGCTTCACTCACAGTGTGATCTTAGGCACATTATCAGAATGTTACACATAATCTACCATGTCTGTCTGTGAAAACTGTATGTGTGTCCATGCCTAAGATCACACTGATGGGTGAATCAAGCTTCACTCTCAGTGTGATCTAAGGCACATGATCAGAATGTTACACATAATCTACCAAGTCTGTCTCTGCCAATAGTATGTGTGTCTCTGCCTAAGATCACACTGATGGGTGAATCAAGCTTCACTCACAGTGTGATCTTAGGCACATGATCAGAATGTTACATATAATCTACCATGTCTGTCTCTGCAAACAGTATGTGTGTCTCTGCCTAAGATCACACTGATGGGTTAATCAAGCTTCACTCACAGTGTGATCCTAGGCACATGATCAGAATGTTACATATAATCTACCATGTCTGTCTCTGCAAACAGTATGTGTGTCTCTGCCTAACATCAAACTGATGGGTGAATCAAGCTTCACTCACAGTGTGATCTTAGGCACATGATCAGAATGTTACACATAATCTGCCATGTCTGTCTCTGCAAACAGTATTTGTGTCTCTGCCCAAGATCACACTGATGGGTGAATCAAGCTTCACTCACAGGGTGATCTTAGGCACATGATCAGAATGTTACACATAATCTACCATGTCTGTCTCTGCAAACAGTATGTGTGTCTATGCCTAAGATCACACTGATGGGTGAATCAAGCTTCACTCACAATGTGATCTTAGGCACATGATCAGAATGTTACACATAATCTACCATGTCTGTCTCTGCAAACAGTATTTGTGTCTCTGCCCAAGATCACACTGATGGGTGAATCAAGCTTCACTCACAGGGTGATCTTAGGCACATGATCAGAATGTTACACATAATCTACCATGTCTGTCTCTGCAAACAGTATGTGTGTCTCTGCCTAAGATCACACTGATGGGTGAATCAAGCTTCACTCACAGTGTAATCTTAGGCACATGATCATTTTTGACACAAAGCAAAGCACATGCAATGTAAATCAGCCCTTTGTTGTATACTAGTGTTTATATTGTTTACTCATTATAATTGCTATGTAATATGTTTGTAATGGTCTATACTATGTTATTTTTTCTTTACCGCAGAATATAATCATCTATACAAAGGAAAGACAATATGCCATCCAAACAAAGACGTGAATAGCAATATAAAAAGGATTTAAGGTCTAAGGAAAGAAAAATACAAGACTCATCCCAAACAAAACCTTCAGTGAAAAAAAATAATGCTCCTGGTAAGCAAACTAACGATTTTCTCAGGAACTTATTGAAATGTCAAAAAATAGAACATGCGACTTCAACGAAAAGTAAGACACCTTTAATTTCAAAGAAGAAAGTGTGTCCCTCAAAAAATGTTAGATTTCTACAAGGAGATGATGTTCTCTATACCAATAGAAGAACAACTCAATTCATTGAAATTTGTAGACAAATGTTTTACAACAGAATTATAAGCAATTTATTAAAAAATGTAAAGAGGTATAAAAAAGACCGCTTTTTACAAGAAAAATAAAAACATATTTAAGATTGTGGATGAAGCATTTATAGTGAAAAATAAATTGTTTAGTTTAGTAATGAATAGAATTCGTACACTAGATAAAGTAATCAATGTGTTCAAATCAAAATGTAAGTGGAGGAGAGTAATTAATCAGACTCATTTTTGTGATGTTTTTTCTGGAGAATGGAAGCATAGTTCAAGTTGTGAGCCATTTTTTAATAAAGAAAGTTACTTTCAGGATAATGATTTGGTGCATGCAGTTGACACCAGTAGTCGGGCATATGAGGTGAAGGACGGTTGTCCGGTTGAAAAAGAAAAGATTGTGCCTAGAAATACAGAAGAGGTGTTAGCTAATGAAGTTATAGGGAGATGTCCTACGGCTCCAGTGTATATTTGGAATTGTAGTAGTATTTGTAGTGGACGACAGGATTCAATTGATTTGTTTCGCAGTTTCTTACGAACATATACTAAAAAAAGTGTAAAACAAAAAATTTAAATTTTACAAGAGCTAGATCCTTGTAGAGTGAGAGAAAAAACAGGTTTGCAAGGGCATTCACTGGCGTGTCTTTCAAGAAAAGTATGTCAGAGTGTTTTTCACCATTTTAGGATGTTAGCAGTGCATCATAATAAAGTGAGGAAATTAGTGAGAAGTTTGTATTATGCAAAAAGTCCAGCACTTAAACTAAAACAGTTAAACAGTGCTCTTTTGCATGGAACTGGATTAGAAGTGAAAAACATTTGTGAAGAAATTGAGTTTTGTTACTTTGGTGAAAAAGAGGACAGTGCAGAAATTGATACAGTAATAGAAAGTAATGTAGAAGAGAATGTAGAGATTTAAAGTACAGAAAAATTTGAACATAAAAATACAAAGTTTAAGGTCAATTCAAGTGAAAGGCCTAATTTTACTTGTGTGGGTTGTCGATGTACTCATAAGCATCAAACTAGATTAGTTGATTTATATGTAAAAAGCAAAAAGATAAATAATAATGAGTGGATGGATTTTGCAGCTTATTTGTTGGTAGAAAATTGTTTTGATTTGGGTTCTGATCAACGTATTTGTAAATATTGTTATAATAAATTAAATGAAAACAGAATGCCTGCTAGAGATGTTCTTAATAATCTGGAGTTGGTAGACATTCCTTCTGAATTGATGGATTTAAATACGTATGAGTCTATTCTAATTCAATGTGTGCATCCTTTTCAGGCTATTGTTCGCATGTAGCCTAAGACAGGGAAATTGCCTCCTTCAGATTTACAGAGAGGATTAGAGGGAAGAGTTGTTTATTTGCCTCTAGATTTTAAGAAAAATATTGATACTATTGGTGTAGAAAAAGTAGAAGAGGAACCTCTGGTTATTCTAGTTAATGGTGTTCCGACAAAGAGTAAGAAAATCTGGCAAGAATTAGTGGATGTTAGGAAAGTCAAGAAGGCAAAGTTGTATCTCGTAAAAAATAATCAGTACTATAAAAATGTGTATGTGGAAGAAGAGGAAAGAACTGTGGAAGACGACACTGATTTCTCAGCTGGGCAAATTGAAAAAGTTGATGTCTCTAGAAGTGAAGAAATTTATGAACATTATAGTGTTCATCCATTGCATTCCAAAGAAGTAATGGGGAATGCTATTGACTTGTTTCAAATGAAAGAAGCCAAAGGAAGTCCCATTAGTGTATGGGAATAAAGTTTGGAAGCTCGTTGTTTTCCACAGTTATTCCCAACAGGTGAAGGTGGACGATATGACGACCGACCTGTTCAAATTTCTGCATCTGAATACCGGACTTCAAGATTATATGCAGAAGATCCAAGGTTTAGTCAATGTATTCCATATTTGTTCCATCTACTGTTTGAGAGTGACTTGTCTGGACTTTCTTATGCAGTAAACCATATACTGAAAAGTGGAGCACATCTACAAAATGTTTCGGCAAGGGACTTTATGGATAAAGTGAAACTACAAGACAGTGTTTTGGAATCTCAGCTAATTAATCTCATGGCATGTCAGCGTGGTACTAACGAGTATTGGTACCGTCGTCATGGGGAATTGAAATGTATGCTAAGAAACTTAGGAACTCCTACATGGTTCCTCACTCTTAGCTGTGCTGAGTATGCTTGGGAAGACTTACTTGAATTTCTACGAGAGGCAAATAAAAACATTGAAAATATTGAATACAGGACACCTGGAGAACTGTGCTCTTTGGATCCAGTTAATGTATGCAGGTATTTCAATCATAGGTTTGAAGCTATGATGTCTTTTATTACAAACAAAAAAAATCCTACGCTTGGAGTGGTGTTGGATTTCTTTTGGAGAAAGGAGTATCAAGCAAGAGGTGATCCTCACATACATATGCTGCTATGGATTAAAGATGCACCAAAATATGGAACAGATTCAGATGAGAAAGTGATGAGTTTCATTGAGCAGTATTCTACATGTGCTGTTCCGAAAAGTACAGAAGAAAACAATTTAAGACATCAAGTTTTGCGCTTTCAAACCCATCGTTGTTGGAAATACTGTCGTCGAAAATACAAATCCAAGGACAAGTTCTACACGAAATGTCGTTTTGCATTTCCACGTCCAGTAACATCGAAAGGAAGAGTGAATAATTGTATGTCTTCTCTACGACATACTGTGACAAGAAAATCACCCAAAAATACATACAACCTAAAAAGAAGTGAGGAGTCCAAATACATAAATGACTACAACCCAGTCATTTTGTCCATGTGGAATGCTAACATGGATATTCAATATGTTGCTGATAACTCTATTGCTGTGGCTCGATATGTAACGTCTAACATCACAAAATCTGAAAAGACGGAACTGAAGGAAATGTGGGAGGAAATTTCACATGAAAAGAGTCTAAGCAAGAAATTATACAGTTAAAGTCTGAAGATGTTGTCGCATCGAGAAGTTAGAGCATATGAATGTTCTGATCGGTTATCATTACCAAGTCTATATGCCAAATCTAGAACCATCATTTGGGTGAGTCTAGGTCTTGCTGCAACACGAAACCGAGTTTTGAAATCTGTGCAAGAAATTGAGTATTTGGCGGAGAAAGAACCAGGCAGTACAGATATTTTGAACACAAACATGTTGGATACTTACTATCCAAATAGAAGTAGTCATCTTGAGAACGTTTGTCTCTATGAAGTTCTGCAAACCTATACTTTTAAGAGGAACGTCACAGAAGACATCAATAAAGGTGTATATGCCGTAATTGGATGTGAAGGCTGCCTAGTGAAACAAAGAAAAGGCCATTTGATTAATCATCGAAAATTGAGTTGTGAATCTCCAGAAAAAAGGGAATTTTATTACTTCGGTCTTTTGCAACTCTTTAAGCCTTGGCGTAGAGAAGAGGAACTACTTGGAGATTTTCTTACTTATGAAGTTTCGTTCAATGCAACCAAGGATACCATAGAATGTCCTGTTTTTTCAAATTATCTGCAAATGTTGAACGAGGAAATACAGCAAGAAGCTACAATTGCAGCAGAGATTGCTAGAGACAGTTCTCAAGACAGTCAGAGTTCTGCTTCATTGAGTCAGGATCCACTAGGAGGACCATGTATACAAAATGAAGCTGCCACTGCTATGGATGAAGTGGAAAGAGCCATGGAACTAGTTCAGGAGGATGTAGTTAACTTAGAAGATTTGGAAAAAGAACTAAATGTTGAGCAGAGGCAAATATATGACGAAGTTACAGAACACGTTGAGCATGGTTTATCTCATGAAAAAAAAGAGTGGTCATATACATCATTTATACCTGTGCACTGTACGTGAGTGGAGAAGCAGGAACTGGAAAAGTTTTCTGAATAAAGCAATTGCAACGTATCCGCAGAAAAGAACTCAGTCATCGCTGTCTTGTGTTGTTACCGCTCCAACTGGGTTGGCAGCACACAACATTAAAGGGATTACTTTACATCGCTTATTGATGCTGCCAGTAGAGCATACAAATAAATTACAATACCACAAGCTATCTGGAGAAGCTTGTTGGGAAGTTTCAAGAGTCCTAAAGAAAATGAAACTTCTTATCATTGATGAAGTAAGCATGGTATCAAATGTAAAGCTTGCTTTTGTGTATTTAAGAATGCAAGAAATTCTTAAAACAGAGTATGATGTGTTATTTGGAGGAAAACACATCATCGTTTTTGGAGATCTACTGCAACTAACTCCAGTGAAAGGACTGCCAGTGTTTAAAATGCTTACACATGAAGATACCAGGAAGTGCCTAGGAAGCATTGGAAATGTTAACATATGGTAAAATTTCAAATATGCAGAACTGCTTCAAAATATGCAACAGCCAAAGGATGACGATTATAAAAATATTCTACAAGATGTTAGAATTGGAAAACTAACTGAGCATGGCAAAGAAGCTTTACATGGACAATTAATTTCAAATTTGTTTCCAAAAGAAAACATTCTCTCAGAGAATATTTTTATGAAAATTCCTGAAAACAAATCTGTTATATGCTTGATGCCAACTCTAAAAGAATGTTCAATCTTCAACAACAAAATGTTAAAGTCGGAAAATCAAGAGATTGTGAAACTGGAAGCTATTGATAAAATAGAACTTGAAGGAGCAACTATTGTTTTGTCTGAAAAGTTGAAATCAAATTGGATTCTTTCGAGAAGACAATATCTAAAACTGCTGGTTTAGAAAAGACTCTGTATGCATGCTTAAATTGTCGTATAATTTTAAGACGGAATTTACATGTGGAAACAGGTTTAGTAAATGGAGCAATGGGTCATGTTGTTGATTTTGTGAATTACCGAAATAGAGATGGAATTGAATTTATAAATATTAAATGTGATGGTATTGAAGAAGTACAACAAATCAGACGTTGTTCTGCACGATTTTTGCTTATGAAAGATTTATATGTCCGCCGAAAACAGTTTCCTGTTTCTTTGGTATATGCAGTGACTATTCATAAATCTCAAGGTTTAAGTGTGGATACTGCTTTGGTGAATATTGGAAGTTCTGTGTTCAAGGAGGGTATGGCATATGTTGCTTTATCTCGAGTCAGAACTTTATCTAGATTGTACTTGATTGATTTTGTTGAGACAAAGATAAATGCAGATCTAAAATGTGTAAAAGAATATAATAGGTTAAGAAGAGAGTATGCTCCAAATTTACCTCAATATCCTCTATTTGAAAAGCGTGTGATAGTCCGAAAAAGAAGAAATTAGGAAAATTGTAGTGAAGTTGTAGCAAAAAGAACAAAAGTAGATGAACCAGTAATTGTAAGCGGAAAGGAAAAGGATTCAGGTAAAGATGTTGTTGGATTTCAGTTTGAAAACAGTTCTGGTGTCAACTGCTATGCTAATGTAGTGGTTAACGTTGTTTTTTTTCTCCAAACTGTACAAGAACAGATTGCTGAAAATCGTGATCAAACATTTTGTTGTTTATTAAATTCTGTGTTTGACAAATGTAGCAGTGATAGAACCAAAATACAAAGTGTTTCTGAAATTCGAAATGTTTTAGACATATGTTCTGGTCAAAAACAATTGTCACTGAATATTCAGCAAGATTGTCAGGAATTTCTAAATGTATATGCTTGTTGTTTTACAAGATAAAGGTGTAGATGTAGAAAATCTTTTTGGCCTTTCTTATAAATGGCAGCATGACTGCGACAATTGCTCCTTTTCAAGTAGTGCTACAATAGACACTGAAAGATTTATATATTTGACTTTACCAGACTGCAAATCAGTGTCATTTAATAATCTAGTTAGGCAAGCAAATCAAAGCATGGTCTGTACTCAATGTAAATCTGCAATGCTATCTACATTATTTATACAAAGATATGGACAGTATGTAATTTTAATGTTCCAACGATGTAGACCTGATGGAACTAAATTGACAACTTTAATAAAAAAATTTGTGGCTTCTCAATTATCAATTTCAGGAATAACCTTTACAACTGCAACAATTATTTACCATGATGGTCCTTCAACAACATCAGGACATTACACAGCTTATTTAAAGTGTCATAAAGGATGGAATTACTGTAATGATACTCAATTGACTTTCAAACAACGTTAGCCTTCTGACTTACAAAATTCTTACCTAGAGTTCTTACAACCGAAATTTTAGGGAAGGTAATTGGCCTATGAACAAAACAGCAGTTATTAAAATTTAGTTTGCTGTTCAAAATTACTTTCCAAGTGACAGTGATGCAGATAATCAAAAACATTTAGTTCTGATAGAGTTAGTATATGTATAAGCTAGAGGTGGAAATAAAACTATTGTTTCATAATGTAAAAGATGTTGGAGCTTTTCTTTCAGAAACTAAGATAAATGAAAGTTTAAGAATACTCTTGACTAATTTCCAAAGAAAAGGACTTTCCATATACTTTTTGGCCTTGTGGAAAAGTACATGGATCAAAAGTGAGTTAAGATATGTTTTTTCAAAAGTTTATATTATTTATTCAAATGTACTATGGGTTTTTTAAACACAATCATTTTGATTGTGTTTTTTTTTGCCCGCTGTTATATGATGAGTAGTATTGAAGTCACTGTTTAAAGTGAAATTCAATATATTCTGAGAACAGCAAAAATAAACCATATAACATGTTGTACAAATTATTTTGTATTTTTTATTATCCAATATATATTAATTTCCTCTTCTCTTATGCTTACTCACCTATTTCTACCCTCTATCACTCCTTTTAACTCACCCTCACTGGCCTTTTCTCACTCTCTTTCCCTATCCTTCTCTTATTCCACTTTACTCACTTATCCTCATTCTCCACTCCTTCACAACCCTTTCCCTCTCTCCCATCCACCACTTTCCAGCTGTCAGTCACTCCAATTCACTTACCTTACCCTTCTTTCTTTTCTATGTTCCCTTAATAATTCCCCTTTTCTCACACACCTTACTCAACTTCACTCATTCCTTTTCTCACTTCCTCTGTCTTCTCACATCCTCACTCTCCTTTCCTCACTTTGTCTCTCTTAGCCTCACTCTGTCTATCGTCTCACTCTCTCACTCCTCTTCCATCATGCTTACTCCCTAAAACTCATCCACTCTCCCTTACTTACCTTTCTTTGCTCTCTCACTCAGTTCCTTTCTGCCACTCATTCCTTCACTACCTCTATGTTCTCACTCCATCGCTTCCTTTGTCTCATGCTCACTTGCTTTTATCCTCTGTCTATCTTTCCTTTTTCCTCAATCTCACTGCCCTTCACTCACCCTCCCTCACCCTTGTTCCCTTACTCCAGTTCCTTCAGTTATTCTCATTCATCTTCCTTAAATCCCCTTCTTCTTTCTCTCCTCACGCACTCACTTTTTCCGAGTCCCCTTGCTTCACTTTTCTTCCCTCTCTTCCCTTCTTTTGGTGTCTCAGTCATTCTCCTTCCCTTAATCACCTTACTGCTCTTTACTCACTCTTTCTCTTACTCCCTCTTTTCTCTCATATTCTCACCTGTCTTCCCTCACTCCCTCTCTGTTACCTTCACTCCCTTTGTCTTCTCACTGTCTTACGACCCTACATTCACCCTCACTCACCTTCCATGCCACATTGTCATTAATCCACTGTTATTCACTCCTGCTTCTCTGTCACTCACTCATCTTTCTTTACTCCCCTTTCTTTCTTTAGTTTTCCTAATGCACATTCCTTTACTATCTTACTCACTTTCACTTTATTCCTTTCTCCTGGTCTTCTTCTCTGTCACTGAATGTATCCATGTCATTATCCTTTTAGTAATTTGCTCTCCCTCTATTTCATTTTCACTCTCTCCGGCATCCACAATTCCTTTGTTTTCCTTTCTGAGTCCTTCACTCCTACTTTATCTTTTGCTACCCTTTAATGACTTTTAATCTCCTACTTTGTCTCTTGTATTGTAAAATATATATTATAAATATTCTAACTTTTTTTCTCTTTCACAGATATTAAATGTATACTGAAAATATGTAATTAAGTTTACTTTACTTATAAAGTAAGTCTGATGTACAAAATTAACTTTCTCTATACTCTTTTCTTTAACCTCACTACTCTTCTCTCATGCTGCCACACCCCTGTTCCCTTATTGCGCTTGCCTCACTTATTCTGAATCCCCATGTTTACTCCCCTTTTCTTCACTCTTCTCTTACACTCCCCTTCTTTCAGACCTTCTCCTTTACTTTCCTTTCTCTCTATTCCCTTCTTTCACTCCTTTACTCATTTCCCTTCTCTTACTGTCCTTACTCCACTAACTTACTAATTCTTTCTCTTACTCCCTCTGGCCTCTTACTTCTACACTCCCTTTCCCTCATTCTCTCTCTCTATTAGTCTCATTTTCTCCATCCCCTTAGTCTCTCACTCCTCTTCTGTTACGCTCACACCCTGTAATTCCGCCATACTCCCACACTCACCTTCTTTCAGACCTTTTCCTTTACTTTCCTTCCTCTCTCTTCCCTTCTTTTGCTCCTTCACTCTTTTCCCTTCCTTTATTCTCCTTACTCCACTTTACTAAGTCCTTCTCTTACTCCCTGTGTCCTCTTAGTTCTACACTCCCCTTCCCTCATTCTCTCTCTGTTAGCCTCATTCTTTCCGTCCCCTTACTCTCTCACTCCTCTTCTGTCACGCTCACTCCGTATAACTCAGCCATACTCCCACACGCACCTTCTTTCACACCTTCTCCTTACTTTCCTTCCTCTCTCTTCCTTTCCTTCGCTCCTTTACTATATTCCCTTACTCTCCTTACTCCACTTCACTAACTCCTGCTCATAGTCCCTGTGTCCTCTTAGTTCTACACTCCCCTTCCTTCATTCTCTCTCTGTTAGCTTCATTCTCTCCATCCCCTTAGTTTCCCACTCCTCTTCTGTCACACTCACTCCCTATGACTCAGCCATACTCCCACACTCACCTTTTTTCAGGCCTTCTCCTTTACTTTCCTTCCTCTCTCTTCCCTTCTTTTGCTCCTTCACTCTTTTCCCTTCCTTTATTCTCCTTACTCCACTTTACTAACTCCTTCTCTTACTCCCTGTGTCCTCTTAGTTCTACACTCCCCTTCCCTCATTCTCTCTCTGTTAGCCTTATTCTCTCTGTCCCCTTAGTCTCTCACTCCTCTTCTGTTACGTTCACTTCCTGTAACTCAGCCACACTCCCACACTTACCTTCTTTCAGACTTTCTCCTTTACTTTTCTTTCTCTCTCTTTCCTTGTTTTGCTCCTTCACTCTTTTTCCTTCCCTTACTCTCCTCACTCCACTTCACTAACTCCTTCCCTTACTCCCTCTGTCCTCTTAGTTCTACACTCCCCTTCCCTCATTCTCTCTCTGTTAGTCTCATTCTCTTCATCCCCTTAGTCTCTCACTCCTTTTCTGTCACGCTCACTCCCTATAACTCAGCCATACTCCCACACTCACCTTCTTTCAGACCTTCTCCTTTACGTTCCTTCCTCTCTCTTCCCTTCTTTTGCTCCTTCACTCTTTACCCTTCCCTTACTTTCCTTACTCCACTTCACTAACTCCTTCTCTTACTCCCTCTGTCCTCTTAGTTCTACACTCCCCTTCCCTCATTCTCTATCTGTTAGCCTCATTCTCTCCGTCCTCTTAGTCTCTCACTCCTCTTCTGTCACGCTCTCTCCCTATAACTCAGCCATACTCCCACACTCACCTTCTTTCAGACCTTCTCCTTTACTTTCCTTCCTCTCTCTTCCCTTCTTTCGCTCTTTTCCCTTCCCTTACTTTCCTTACTCCACTTCACTAACTCCTTCTCTTACTCCCTCTGTCCTCTTAGTTCTACACTCCCCTTCCCTCATTCTCTCTCTGTTAGCCTCATTCTCTCCATCCTCTTAGTCTCTCACTCCTCTTCTGTCACGCTCACACCCTATAACGCAGCCATACTCCCACACTCACCTTCTTTCAATCCCCCTACTTCACTTCCCTTCCCCTCTCGTCCCTTTTTTTGCTCCCTCACTCATTTTCCTTTCCTCTCTCACTGCACTCCACTTCACTCACTCCTTTTGTATTTGTTAAAAATACAGCTCTTTTTGGAGAATTGGAGGTAGTTCTAAAAATAACTTTTTTTTCTTCTTTTTAGGTTTTCTTTGTAAACAAAAACAAAAACAGGGAATGTCAAACTGCTCAACAGGAGCAAAAAAAAGTAAAAATTAGGGCTCGGTAACAAAGCATTTCATCACAGTCCTTACATTTTATAGTGATGCCATGAAAAACAGGCTGAATGTTAGGAATCAGCTGCTCAGGTCTTCCTCTCACGTTTGATGTAGTTGGTCCTCCAGCAGATGTTGAAGCACCATCCCTTGGGGGATTTCGTGCCAGGGCCCTGAAACTCTCCCGGGCATAGTTCTGGGGGTGCCTCCTCTGAACATGCCGAATCATTGTCGAGTTTCCAAAACGGTACTTCCTTGTAGGATCACCCCGTGAAAGCACAGTTTTGGAAATTTTACACTCCACTTTTGGAGCATTCACCTTTTTTTCACCTGGTGAAATGGTGAAAACTTCCATATAAAGTGCTCCTTCACCTTGGGCTGAGGAGGCACCTCCTCAATGAAGCCATCTGAGTCCTCACTGCTGCTGGGTGGTCTAGCAGCCATTCTTTTCACAAAAAGGAAGAACAGAAAAGAACAGGTCTTGCTGTCTCCAAAGTGAAAGAAGAAGTGAAGGGAATGGGTGGGGTTTTCATTAGTTGTAAAAAAACTGTTAACAACCAATGAAAAGGTCACATAACTTGACGCGCTTATGCTGCGCGCACCGAAGCGATTCCGGAGGCGCTTACGCGACACAAACGTAGGCACTTCCGGGGGTTCTTACGCGGCAAGTACGAGGCGCTTTCGGGGGTGCTTACGCGGGCGCTTACGCAGCCCGTCTAAATGACGTTTTGCTAGCATTACGGAAATACGTTTAAAGTTATAATACAGGTATTTACAATCAAAAATACTACTTTTATAAGTATGCTACTGAATGTCTTGCATTATTATTTAGTTAAATACATACTTTTTTTCCCGCACGCGGAAATAGTGCTCTCGCTGCGCTCTCGGATGAGCTTACCGGTGCGCGCACCCTGAGCGCCCCAAGACAATATGATAAAAAAAACCTACATGAAAAATGCATTGAAAAAATTATTTTCGTGAAAAAAGAAAAAAAATTAATAGTTATAAAAAACAGGTAATAAAAAAATCAGTTTAAAAATCGTAGGTTACAAACTCAATATACAAAGGAATTAGCTTTTAAAAAACATTTGAAATTCACTGAAAAAACCATAGATTTCACAATTGTTATAGTTAGGAATTAGCATTTAAAAAGCCTTTGAAATTCACTGAAAAAACCATAGGTTTTACAATCGTTATAGTTAGGAATTAGCATTTAAAAAACCTTTGAAATTCACTAAAAAAACATAGGTTTCACACCCGTTATAGTTAGCTAAAAATGTTACCGATACAAAACCACTGAAATTTCCACGTTATAGTTAATTGGACTCACTATAACTGGCGCGCCCGCAATCCACTGCTGATGATGTCACACATTACATCATTCATGACATGGTCAGTGACATCACTGATGACATCACTGATGACATCTCAGATG